>NW_026781667.1:0-210195 GCF_030144855.1 Hypanus sabinus
GCTCACACACAAGAGATTGGGATTTTATTTTAACCCCACCCCAATGACTGGGATCGCACTGTGCTCACACACCAGAGATTGGGATTTTATTTCAACCCCCCCAATGACTGGGATCGCACTGGGCTCACCACCAGAGATTGGGATTTTATTTTAACCCCCCCCAATGACTGGGATCGCACTGTGCTCACCACCAGAGATTGGGATTTTATTTTAACCCCCCCCAATGACTGGGATCGCACTGTGCTCGCACACCAGAGATTGGGATTTTATTTTAACCCCCCCCCCAATGACTGCGATCGCACTGTGCTCACACACTAGAGAATGGGATTTTATTTTAACCCCCCCCAATGACTGGGATCGCACTGTGCTCACACACCAGAGATTGGGATTTTATTTTAACCCCCCGCCAATGACTAGGATCGCACTGTGCTCACACACCAGAGATTGGGATTTTATTTTAACCCCCCCCCAATGACTGGGATTGCACTGTGCTCACACACCAGAGATTAGGATTTTATTTTAACCCCCCCCCAATGACTGGGATCGCACTGTGCTCACACACCAGAGATTGGGATTTTATTTTAACCCCCCCCCCAATGACTGGGATCGCACTGTGCTCACACACCAGAGATTGGGATTTTATTTTAACCCCCCCCCAATGACTGGGATCGCACTGTGCTCACACACCAGAGATTGGGATTTTATTTTAACCCCCCCCCCAATGACTGGGTTCGGACTGTGCTCACACACCAGAGATTAGGATTTTATTTTAACCCCCCCCCAATGACTGGGATCGCACTGTGCTCACACACCAGAGATTGGGATTTTATTTTAACCCCCCCCCCCGTGACTGGGATCGCACAGTGCTCACACGCCAGAGATTGGGATTTTATTTTAACCCCTCCCAATGACTGGGATCGCACTGTGCTCACACATCAGAGATTAGGATTTTATTTTAACCCGCCCCCCCATGACTGGGATCGCACTGTGCTCACACACCTGAGATTGGGAAGTTATTTTAGCCCCCCCCCCGTGACTGGGATCGCACTGTGCTCACACACCAGAGATTGGGATTTTATTTTAACCCCCCCCCAATGACTGGGATCGCACTGTGCTCACACACCAGAGATTGGGAATTTATTTTAACCCCCCCCCCGTGACTGGGATCGCACTGTGCTCACACACCAGAGATTGGGATTTTATTTTAACCCCCCCCCCCTTGACTGGGATCGCACTGTGCTCACACACCAGAGATTTGGATTTTATTTTAACCCCCCCCCCGTGACTGTGATCGCAGTGTGCTCACACCAGAGATTGGGATTTTATTTTAACTCCCCCCCCCACTCTGACTGGGATCGCCCTGTGCTCACACACCAGAGATTGGGATTTTATTTTAACCCCCCCCAATGACTGGGATCGCACTGTGCTCACACACCAGAGATTGGGATTTTATTTTAACCCCCCCCCCCAATGACTGGGATCGCACTGTGCTCACACACCAGAGATTTGGATTTATTTTAACCCCCCCCCTGTGACTGTGATCGCACTGTGCTCACACCAGAGATTGGGATTTTATTTTAACCCCCCCCCAATGACTGGGTTCGCACTGTGCTCACACAACAGAGATTGTGATTTTATTTTAACCCCCCCCCATGACTGGGATCGCACTGTGCTCACACACCAGAGATTAGGATTTTATTTTAACCCCCCCAATGACTGGGATCGCACTGTGCTCACACACCAGAGATTAGGATTTTATTTTAACCCCCCCAATGACTGGGATCGCACTGTGCTCACACACCAGAGATTGGGATTTTTTTTAACCCCCCCCCCCCGTGACTGGGATCGCACTGTGCTCACACTCCAGAGATTGGTATTTTATTTTAACCCCCCCCCACCGTGACTGGGATCGCACTGTGCTCACACACCAGAGATTGGGATTTTATTTGAACCCCCCCCTGCCGTGACTGGGATCGCACTGTGCTCACACACCAGAGATTGGGAATTTATTTTAACCCCCCCCCCACCGTGACTGGGATCGCACTGTGCTCACACACCAGAGATTGGGATTTTATTTGAACCCCCCTGCCGTGACTGGATCGCACTGTGCTCACACACCAGAGATTGGGATTTTATTTTAACCCCCCCCCCCCCAATGACTGGGATCGCACTGTGCTCACACACCAGAGATTGGGATTTTATTTGAACCCCCCCCCCTGCCGTGACTGGGATCGCACTGTGCTCACAGACCAGAGATTGGGATTTTATTTTAACCCCCCCCCCAATGTCTGGGATCGCACTGTGCTCACACACCAGAGATTAGGATTTTATATTAACCCCCCCCCGTGACTGGGATCGCACTGTGCTCACACACCAGAGATTGGGATTTTATTTGAACCCCCCGCCATGACTGGGATCGCACTGTGCTCACACACCAGAGATTGGGAATTTATTTTAACCCCCCCCCCAATGACTGGGATCGCACTGTGCTCACACACCAGAGATTGGGATTTTATTTTAACCCCCCCCCCCCCGAATGACTGGGATCGCACTGTGCTCACACACCAGAGATTGGGAATTTATTTTAACCCCCCCCCCCGTGACTGGGATCGCACTGTGCTCACACACCAGAGATTGGGATTTTATTTTAACCCCCCCCAATGTCTGGGATCGCACTGTGCCTACACACCAGAGATTGGGATTTTATTTTAACCCCCCCCCCCAATGACTGGGTTCGGACTGTGCTCACACACCAGAGATTGGGATTTTATTTTAACCCCCCCCAATGTCTGGGATCGCACTGTGCTCACACACCAGAGATTGGGATTTTATTTTAACCCCACCAATGACTGGGATCGCACTGTGCTCACACACCAGAGATTGGGATTTTATTTTAACCCCCCCAATGACTGGGATCGCACTGTGCTCACACGCCAGAGATTGGGATTTTTTTTAACCCCCCCCCGTGACTGGGATCGCACTGTGCTCACACTCCAGAGATTGGTATTTTATTTTAACCCCCCCCCCACCGTGACTGGGATCGCACTGTGCTCACACACCAGAGATTGGGATTTTATTTTAACCCCCCCCCCCAATGACTGGGATCGCACTGTGCTCACACACCAGAGATTGGGATTTTATTTTAACCCCCCCCGTGACTGGAATCGCCCTGTGCTCACACACCAGAGATTGGGATTTTATTTTAACCCCCCCCCCCAATGACTGGGATCGCACTGTGCTCACACACCAGAGATTGGGATTTTATTTGAACCCCCCCCCTGCCGTGACTGGGATCGCACTGTGCTCACAGACCAGAGATTGGGATTTTATTTTAACCCCCCCCGCCATGACTGGGATCGCACTGTGCTCACACACCTGAGATTGGGAATTTATTTTAACCCCACCCCCGTGACTGGGATCGCACTGTGCTCACACACCAGAGATTGGGATTTTATTTTAACCCCCCCCCCAATGACTGGGATCGCACTGTGCTCACACACCAGAGATTGGGAATTTATTTTAACCCCCCCCCCGTGACTGGGATCTCACTGTGCTCACACACCAGAGATTGGGATTTTATTTTAACCCCCCCCCAATGACTGGGATCGCACTGTGCTCACACACCAGAGATTGGGAATTTATTTTAACCCCCCCCCCGTGACTGGGATCGCACTGTGCTCACACACCAGAGATTGGGATTTTATTTTAACCCCCCCCCCGTGACTGGGATCGCACTGTGCTCACACACCAGAGATTTGGATTTTATTTTAACCCCCCCCCCCGTGACTGTGATCGCACTGTGCTCACACCAGAGATTGGGATTTTATTTTAACCCACCCCAATGACTGGGTTCGCACTATGCTCACACAACAGAGATTGTGATTTTATTTTAACCCCCCCCCCCATGACTGGGATCGCACTGTGCTCACACACCAGAGATTGGGAATTTATTTTAACCCCCCCCAATGACTGGGATCGCACTGTGCTCACACACCAGAGATTAGGATTTTATTTTAACCCCCCCCCAATGACTGGGTTCGCACTGTGCTCACACACCAGAGAATGGGATTTTATTTTAACTACCCCCCCACTCTGACTGGGATCGCCCTGTGCTCACACACCAGAGATTGGGATTTTATTTTAACTCCCCCCCCCACTCTGACTGGGATCGCCCTGTGCTCACACACCAGAGATTGGGGTTTTATTTTAACCCCCCCCCCAATGACTGGGATCGCACTGTGCTCACACACCAGAGTTTGCGATTTTATTTTAACCCCCCCCCCGTGACTGGGATCGCACTGTGCTCACACACCAGAGATTAGGATTTTATTTGAACTCCCCCCCCACTCTGACTGGGATCGCCCTGTGCTCACACACCAGAGAATGGGATTTTATTTTAACCCCCCCCAATGACTGGGATCGCACTGTGCTCACACACCAGAGATTGGGATTTTATTTGAACCCCCCCTGCCGTGACTGGGATCGCACTGTGCTCACACACCAGAGATTGGGATTTTATTTTAACCCCCCCCCCCCCGTGACTGGGATCGCACTGTGCTCACACATCAGAGATGAGGATTTTATTTTAACCCCCTCGCCATGACTGGGATCGCACTGTGCTCACACACCTGAGATTGGGATTTTATTTTAACCCCCCCAATGACTGGGATCGCACTGTGCTCACACGCCAGAGATTGGGATTTTTTTTAACCCCCCCCCGTGACTGGGATCGCACTGTGCTCACACTCCAGAGATTGGTATTTTATTTTAACCCCCCCCCCCCACCGTGACTGGGATCGCACTGTGCTCACACACCAGAGATTGGGATTTTATTTTAACCCCCCCCCCCAATGACTGGGATCGCACTGTGCTCACACACCAGAGATTGGGATTTTATTTTAACCCCCCCCGTGACTGGAATCGCCCTGTGCTCACACACCAGAGATTGGGATTTTATTTTAACCCCCCCCCCCAATGACTGGGATCGCACTGTGCTCACACACCAGAGATTGGGATTTTATTTGAACCCCCCCCCCTGCCGTGACTGGGATCGCACTGTGCTCACAGACCAGAGATTGGGATTTTATTTTAACCCCCCCGCCATGACTGGGATCGCACTGTGCTCACACACCTGAGATTGGGAATTTATTTTAACCCCACCCCCGTGACTGGGATCGCACTGTGCTCACACACCAGAGATTGGGATTTTATTTTAACCCCCCCGCCAATGACTGGGATCGCACTGTGCTCACACACCAGAGATTGGGAATTTATTTTAACCCCCCCCCCGTGACTGGGATCTCACTGTGCTCACACACCAGAGATTGGGATTTTATTTTAACCCCCCCCCAATGACTGGGATCGCACTGTGCTCACACACCAGAGATTGGGAATTTATTTTAACCCCCCCCCCCGTGACTGGGATCGCACTGTGCTCACACACCAGAGATTGGGATTTTATTTTAACCCCCCCCCGTGACTGGGATCGCACTGTGCTCACACACCAGAGATTTGGATTTTATTTTAACCCCCCCCCCCGTGACTGTGATCGCACTGTGCTCACACCAGAGATTGGGATTTTATTTTAACCCACCCCAATGACTGGGATCGCACTATGCTCACACAACAGAGATTGTGATTTTATTTTAACCCCCCCCCCATGACTGGGATCGCACTGTGCTCACACACCAGAGATTGGGAATTTATTTTAACCCCCCCCAATGACTGGGATCGCACTGTGCTCACACACCAGAGATTAGGATTTTATTTTAACCCCCCCCCCAATGACTGGGTTCGCACTCTGCTCACACACCAGAGAATGGGATTTTATTTTAACTACCCCCCCACTCTGACTGGGATCGCCCTGTGCTCACACACCAGAGATTGGGATTTTATTTTAACTCCCCCCCCCCACTCTGACTGGGATCGCCCTGTGCTCACACACCAGAGATTGGGGTTTTATTTTAACCCCCCCCCCAATGACTGGGATCGCACTGTGCTCACACACCAGAGTTTGCGATTTTATTTTAACCCCCACCCCCCGTGACTGTGGTCGCACTGTGCTCACACACCAGAGATTGGGATTTTATTTGAACCCCCCCTGCCGTGACTGGGATCGCACTGTGCTCACACACCAGAGATTGGGATTTTATTTTAACCCCCCCCCCCCGTGACTGGGATCGCACTGTGCTCACACATCAGAGATGAGGATTTTATTTTAACCCCCCTCGCCATGACTGGGATCGCACTGTGCTCACACACCTGAGATTGGGAATTTATTTTAACCCCCCCCCCCCGTGACTGGGATCGCACTGTGCTCACACACCAGAGATTGGGATTTTATTTTAACCCCCCCCCCAATGACTGGGATCGCACTGTGCTCACACACCAGAGATTGGGAATTTATTTTAACCCCCCCCCGTGACTGGGATCGCACTGTGCTCACACACCAGAGATTGGGATTTTATTTTAACCCCCCCCCAATGACTGGGATCGCACTGTGCTCCCACACCAGAGATTGGGATTTTATTTTAACCCCCCCCGTGACTGGAATCGCCCTGTGCTCACACACCAGAGATTGGGATTTTATTTTAACCCCCCACCCAATGACTGGGATCGCACTGTGCTCACACACCAGAGATTAGGATTTTATTTGAACTCCCCCCCCACTCTGACTGGGATCGCCCTGTGCTCACACACCAGAGAATGGGATTTTATTTTAACCCCCCAATGACTGGGATCGCACTGTGCTCACACACCAGAGATTGGGATTTTATTTGAACCCCCCCTGCCGTGACTGGGATCGCACTGTGCTCACACACCAGAGATTGGGATTTTATTTTAACCCCCCCCCCCCGTGACTGGGATCGCACTGTGCTCACACATCAGAGATGAGGATTTTATTTTAACCCCCTCGCCATGACTGGGATCGCACTGTGCTCACACACCTGAGATTGGGATTTTATTTTAACCCCCCCAATGACTGGGATCGCACTGTGCTCACACGCCAGAGATTGGGATTTTTTTTAACCCCCCCCCGTGACTGGGATCGCACTGTGCTCACACTCCAGAGATTGGTATTTTATTTTAACCCCCCCCCCCACCGTGACTGGGATCGCACTGTGCTCACACACCAGAGATTGGGATTTTATTTTAACCCCCCCCCCAATGACTGGGATCGCACTGTGCTCACACACCAGAGATTGGGATTTTATTTTAACCCCCCCCGTGACTGGAATCGCCCTGTGCTCACACACCAGAGATTGGGATTTTATTTTAACCCCCCCCCCAATGACTGGGATCGCACTGTGCTCACACACCAGAGATTGGGATTTTATTTGAACCCCCCCCCCTGCCGTGACTGGGATCGCACTGTGCTCACAGACCAGAGATTGGGATTTTATTTTAACCCCCCCGCCATGACTGGGATCGCACTGTGCTCACACACCTGAGATTGGGAATTTATTTTAACCCCACCCCCGTGACTGGGATCGCACTGTGCTCACACACCAGAGATTGGGATTTTATTTTAACCCCCCCGCCAATGACTGGGATCGCACTGTGCTCACACACCAGAGATTGGGAATTTATTTTAACCCCCCCCCCGTGACTGGGATCTCACTGTGCTCACACACCAGAGATTGGGATTTTATTTTAACCCCCCCCCAATGACTGGGATCGCACTGTGCTCACACACCAGAGATTGGAATTTATTTTAACCCCCCCCCCCCGTGACTGGGATCGCACTGTGCTCACACAACCAGAGATTGGGATTTTATTTTAACCCCCCCCCCGTGACTGGGATCGCACTGTGCTCACACACCAGAGATTTGGATTTTATTTTAACCCCCCCCAATGACTGGGATCGCACTGTGCTCACACACCAGAGATTAGGATTTTATTTTAACCCCCCCCCCAATGACTGGGTTCGCACTCTGCTCACACACCAGAGAATGGGATTTTATTTTAACTACCCCCCCCACTCTGACTGGGATCGCCCTGTGCTCACACACCAGAGATTGGGATTTTATTTTAACTCCCCCCCCCACTCTGACTGGGATCGCCCTGTGCTCACACACCAGAGATTGGGGTTTTATTTTAACCCCCCCCCCAATGACTGGGATCGCACTGTGCTCACACACCAGAGTTTGCGATTTTATTTTAACCCCCACCCCCCGTGACTGTGGTCGCACTGTGCTCACACACCAGAGATTAGGATTTTATTTGAACTCCCCCCCCACTCTGACTGGGATCGCCCTGTGCTCACACACCAGAGAATGGGATTTTATTTTAACCCCCCCCAATGACTGGGATCGCACTGTGCTCACACACCAGAGATTGGGATTTTATTTGAACCCCCCCTGCCGTGACTGGGATCGCACTGTGCTCACACACCAGAGATTGGGATTTTATTTTAACCCCCCCCCCCGTGACTGGGATCGCACTGTGCTCACACATCAGAGATGAGGATTTTATTTTAACCCCCTCGCCATGACTGGGATCGCACTGTGCTCACACACCTGAGATTGGGAATTTATTTTAACCCCCCCCCCCGTGACTGGGATCGCACTGTGCTCACACACCAGAGATTGGGATTTTATTTTAACCCCCCCCCCAATGACTGGGATCGCACTGTGCTCACACACCAGAGATTGGGAATTTATTTTAACCCCCCCCCCGTGACTGGGATCGCACTGTGCTCACACACCAGAGATTGGGATTTTATTTTAACCCCCCCCCCAATGACTGGGATCGCACTGTGCTCCCACACCAGAGATTGGGATTTTATTTTAACCCCCCCCGTGACTGGAATCGCCCTGTGCTCACACACCAGAGATTGGGATTTTATTTTAACCCCCCACCCAATGACTGGGATCGCACTGTGCTCACACACCAGAGATTGGGATTTTATTTGAACCCCCCCCCTGCCGTGACTGGGATCGCACTGTGCTCACAGACCAGAGATTGGGATTTTATTTTAACCCCCCCGCCATGACTGGGATCGCACTGTGCTCACACACCTGAGATTGGGAATTTATTTTAACCCCACCCCCGTGACTGGGATCGCACTGTGCTCACACACCAGAGATTGGGATTTTATTTTAACCCCCCCCCCAATGACTGGGATCGCACTGTGCTCACACACCAGAGATTGGGAATTTATTTTAACCCCCCCCCCGTGACTGGGATCTCACTGTGCTCACACACCAGAGATTGGGATTTTATTTTAACCCCCCCCCCCAATGACTGGGATCGCACTGTGCTCACACACCAGAGATTGGGATTTTATTTTAACCCCCCCCCCGTGACTGGGATCGCACTGTGCTCACACACCAGAGATTTGGATTTTATTTTAACCCCCCCCCCCCGTGACTGTGATCGCACTGTGCTCACACCAGAGATTGGGATTTTATTTTAACCCCCCCCCCATGACTGGGATCGCACTGTGCTCACACACCAGAGATTGGGAATTTATTTTAACCCCCCCCAATGACTGGGATCGCACTGTGCTCACACACCAGAGATTGGGAATTTATTTTAACCCCCCCCAATGACTGGGTTCGCACTGTGCTCACACAACAGAGATTGTGATTTTATTTTAACCCCCCCCCCATGACTGGGATCGCACTGTGCTCACACACCAGAGATTGGGAATTTATTTTAACCCCCCCCAATGACTGGGTTCGCACTGTGCTCACACAACAGAGATTGTGATTTTATTTTAACCCCCCCCCCATGACTGGGATCGCACTGTGCTCACACACCAGAGATTGGGAATTTATTTTAACCCCCCCCAATGACTGGGATCGCACTGTGCTCACACACCAGAGATTGGGATTTTATTTTAACCCCCCCCCCAATGACTGGGTTCGGACTGTGCTCACACACCAGAGATTGGGATTTTATTTTAACCCCCCCCCCCAATGACTGGGTTCGCACTGTGCTCACACACCAGAGAATGGGATTTTATTTTAACTACCCCCCCACTCTGACTGGGATCGCCCTGTGCTCACACACCAGAGATTGGGATTTTATTTTAACTCCCCCCCCCACTCTGACTGGGATCGCCCTGTGCTCACACACCAGAGATTGGGGTTTTATTTTAACCCCCCCCCCCAATGACTGGGATCGCACTGTGCTCACACACCAGAGTTTGCGATTTTATTTTAACCCCCGCCCCCCGTGACTGTGGTCGCCCTGTGCTCACACACCAGAGATTGGGATTTTATTTGAACTCCCCCCCCACTCTGACTGGGATCGCCCTGTGCTCACACACCAGTGAATGGGATTTTATTTTAACCCCCCCCAATGACTGGGATCGCACTGTGCTCACACACCAGAGATTGGGATTTCATTTGAACCCCCCCTGCCGTGACTGGGATCGCACTGTGCTCACACACCAGAGATTGGGATTTTATTTTAACCCCCCCCCCCCGTGACTGGGATCGCACTGTGCTCACACATCAGAGATGAGGATTTTATTTTAACCCCCTCGCCATGACTGGGATCGCACTGTGCTCACACACCTGAGATTGGGAATTTATTTTAACCCCCCCCCCCCGTGACTGGGATCGCACTGTGCTCACACACCAGAGATTGGGATTTTATTTTAACCCCCCCCCCCCAATGACTGGGATCGCACTGTGCTCACACACCAGAGATTGGGATTTTATTTTAACCCCCCCCCGTGACTGGGATCGCACTGTGCTCACACACCAGAGATTGGGATTTTATTTTAACCCCCCCCCAATGACTGGGATCGCACTGTGCTCACACACCAGAGATTGGGAATTTATTTTAACCCCCCCCCCGTGACTGGGATCGCACTGTGCTCACACACCAGAGATTGGGATTTTATTTTAACCCCCCCCCGTGACTGGGATCGCACTGTGCTCACACACCAGAGATTGGGATTTTATTTTAACTACCCCCCCGTGACTGGGATCGCACTGTGCTCACACACCAGAGATTGGGATTTTATTTTAACCCCCCCCAATGACTGGGATCGCACTGTGCTCACACCAGAGATTGGGATTTTATTTTAACCCCCCCCCCATGACTGGGATCGCACTGTGCTCACACACCAGAGATTGGGAATTTATTTTAACCCCCCCCAATGACTGGGATCGTACTGTGCTCACACACCAGAGATTGGGATTTTATTTTAACCCCCCCCCCCAATGACTGGGTTCGCACTGTGCTCACACACCAGAGAATGGGATTTTATTTTAACTACCCCCCCACTCTGACTGGGATCGCCCTGTGCTCACACACCAGAGATTGGGATTTTATTTTAACCCCCCCCCCCAATGACTGGGATCGCACTGTGCTCACACACCAGAGATTGGGATTTTATTTGAACCCCCCCCTGCCGTGACTGGGATCGCACTGTGCTCACACACCAGAGATTGGGATTTTATTTTAACCCCCCCCCCCCGTGACTGGGATCGCACTGTGCTCACACACCAGAGATTGGGATTTTATTTTAACCCCCCCCCCATGACTGGGATCGCACTGTGCTCACACACCAGAGATTGGGATTTTATTTGAACCCCCCCCCCTGCCGTGACTGGGATCGCACTGTGCTCACACACCAGAGATTGGGATTTTATTTTAACCCCCCCCCGTGACTGGGATCGCACTGTGCTCACACACCAGAGATTGGGATTTTATTTTAACCGTTTTAACCCCCCCCCAATGACTGGGATCGCACTGTGCTCACACACCAGAGATTAGGATTTTATTTTAACCCCCCCCCCAATGACTGGGATCGCACTGTGCTCACACACCAGAGATTGGGATTTTATTTTAACCCCCCCCCCCCAAGGACTGGGATCGCACTGTGCTCAGCACCAGATATTGGGATTTTATTTTAACCCCCCCCAATGACTGGGATCGCACTGTGCTCACACACCAGAGATTGGGATTTTATTTTAACCCCCCCCCCAATGACTGGGATCGCACTGTGCTCACCACCAGAGATTGGGATTTTATTTTAACCCCCGCAATGACTGGGATCGCACTGTGCTCACACACCAGAGATTGGGATTTTATTTTAACCCCCCCCCCCCAATGACTGGGATCGCACTGTGCTCGCACACCAGATATTGGGATTTTATTTTAACCCCCCCCCCAATGACTGGGATCGCACTGTGCTCACACACCAGAGATTAGGATTTTATTTTAACCCCCCCCCCCCCAATGACTGGGATTGCACTGTGCTCACACACCAGAGATTGGGATTTTATTTAAACCCCCCCCCCGTGACTGGGATCACACTGTGCTCACACACCAGAGATTAGGATTTTATTTTAACCCCCCTCCCCGTGACTGGGATCGCACTGTGCTCACACACCAGAGATTGGGATTTTATTTTAACTCCCCCCCCCACTCTGACTGGGATCGCCCTGTGCTCACACACCAGAGATTGGGGTTTTATTTTAACCCCCCCCCCAATGACTGGGATCGCACTGTGCTCACACACCAGAGTTTGCGATTTTATTTTAACCCCCGCCCCCCGTGACTGTGGTCGCACTGTGCTCACACACCAGAGATTAGGATTTTATTTGAACTCCCCCCCCCACTCTGACTGGGATCGCCCTGTGCTCACACACCAGTGAATGGGATTTTATTTTAACCCCCCCCAATGACTGGGATCGCACTGTGCTCACACACCAGAGATTGGGATTTCATTTGAACCCCCCCTGCCGTGACTGGGATCGCACTGTGCTCACACACCAGAGATTGGGATTTTATTTTAACCCCCCCCCCCGTGACTGGGATCGCACTGTGCTCACACATCAGAGATGAGGATTTTATTTTAACCCCCTCGCCATGACTGGGATCGCACTGTGCTCACACACCTGAGATTGGGAATTTATTTTAACCCCCCCCCCGTGACTGGGATCGCACTGTGCTCACACACCAGAGATTGGGATTTTATTTTAACCCCCCCCCCAATGACTGGGATCGCACTGTGCTCACACACCAGAGATTGGGAATTTATTTTAACCCCCCCCCCGTGACTGGGATCGCACTGTGCTCACACACCAGAGATTGGGATTTTATTTTAACCCCCCCCCAATGACTGGGATCGCACTGTGCTCACACACCAGAGATTGGGAATTTATTTTAACCCCCCCCCCCCGTGACTGGGATCGCACTGTGCTCACACACCAGAGATTGGGATTTTATTTTAACCCCCCCCCCGTGACTGGGATCGCACTGTGCTCACACACCAGAGATTGGGATTTTATTTTAACTACCCCCCCGTGACTGGGATCGCACTGTGCTCACACACCAGAGATTGGGATTTTATTTTAACCCCCCCCAATGACTGGGATCGCACTGTGCTCACACCAGAGATTGGGATTTTATTTTAACCCCCCCCCCATGACTGGGATCGCACTGTGCTCACACACCAGAGATTGGGAATTTATTTTAACCCCCCCCAATGACTGGGATCGTACTGTGCTCACACACCAGAGATTGGGATTTTATTTTAACCCCCCCCCCCAATGACTGGGTTCGCACTGTGCTCACACACCAGAGAATGGGATTTTATTTTAACTACCCCCCCACTCTGACTGGGATCGCCCTGTGCTCACACACCAGAGATTGGGATTTTATTTTAACCCCCCCCCCAATATTTTATTTTAACCCCCCCCCCAATGACTGGGATCGCACTGTGCTCACACACCAGAGATTGGGATTTTATTTGAACCCCCCCCTGCCGTGACTGGGATCGCACTGTGCTCACACACCAGAGATTGGATTTTATTTTAACCCCCCCCCGTGACTGGGATCGCACTGTGCTCACACACCAGAGATTGGGATTTTATTTAACCCCCCCCCATGACTGGGATCGCACTGTGCTCACACACCAGAGATTGGGATTTTATTTTAACCCCCCCCCGTGACTGGGATCGCACTGTGCTCACACACCAGAGATTGGGATTTTATTTTAACCCTTTTAACCCCCCCCCAATGACTGGGATCGCACTGTGCTCACACACCAGAGATTAGGATTTTATTTTAACCCCCCCCCAATGACTGGATCGCACTGTGCTCACACACCAGAGATTGGATTTTATTTTAACCCCCCCCCCAAGGACTGGGATCGCACTGTGCTCAGCACCAGATATTGGGATTTTATTTTAACCCCCCCCAATGACTGGGATCGCACTGTGCTCACACACCAGAGATTGGATTTTATTTTAACCCCCGCAATGACTGGGATCGCACTGTGCTCACCACCAGAGATTCGGATTTTATTTTAACCCCCGCAATGACTGGGATCGCACTGTGCTCACACACCAGAGATTGGGATTTCATTTTAACCCCCCCCCCAATGACTGGGATCGCACTGTGCTCGCACACCAGATATTGGAATTTTATTTTAACCCCCCCCCCAATGACTGGGATCGCACTGTGCTCACACACCAGAGATTAGGATTTTATTTTAACCCCCCCCCCAATGACTGGGATTGCACTGTGCTCACACACCAGAGATTGGGATTTTATTTAAACCCCCCCCCGTGACTGGGATCACACTGTGCTCAGCACCTGAGATTAGGATTTTATTTTAACCCCCTCGCCATGACTGGGATCGCACTGTGCTCACACACCTGAGATTGGGAATTTATTTTAACCCCCCCCCCGTGACTGGGATCGCACTGTGCTCACACACCAGAGATTGGGATTTTATTTTAACTACCCCCCCCGTGACTGGGATCGCACTGTGCTCACACACCAGAGATTGGGATTTTATTTTAACCCCCCCCAATGACTGGATCGCACTGTGCTCACACCAGAGATTGGATTTTATTTTAACCCCCCCCCCATGACTGGGATCGCACTGTGCTCACACACCAGAGATTGGGAATTTATTTTAACCCCCCCAATGACTGGGATCGTACTGTGCTCACACACCAGAGATTGGGATTTTATTTTAACCCCCCCCCCCAATGACTGGGTTCGCACTGTGCTCACACACCAGAGAATGGGATTTTATTTTAACTACCCCCCACTCTGACTGGGATCGCCCTGTGCTCACACACCAGAGATTGGGATTTTATTTAACCCCCCCCCCAATGACTGGGATCGCACTGTGCTCACACACCAGAGATTGGGATTTTATTTGAACCCCCCCCTGCCGTGACTGGGATCGCACTGTGCTCACACACCAGAGATTGGGATTTTATTTTAACCCCCCCCCCCCGTGACTGGGATCGCACTGTGCTCACACACCAGAGATTGGGATTTTATTTTAACCCCCCCCCCATGACTGGGATCGCACTGTGCTCACACACCAGAGATTGGGATTTTATTTTAACCCTTTTAACCCCCCCCCAATGACTGGGATCGCACTGTGCTCACACACCAGAGATTGGGATTTATTTTAACCCCCCCCCGTGACTGGGATCGCACTGTGCTCACACACCAGAGATTGGGATTTTATTTTAACCCTTTTAACCCCCCCCCCAATGACTGGATCGCACTGTGCTCACACACCAGAGATTAGGATTTTATTTTAACCCCCCCCCCAATGACTGGGATCGCACTGTGCTCACACACCAGAGATTGGGATTTTATTTAACCCCCCCCCCAAGGACTGGGATCGCACTGTGCTCAGCACCAGATATTGGGATTTTATTTTAACCCCCCCCAATGACTGGGATCGCACTGTGCTCACACACCAGAGATTGGGATTTTATTTTAACCCCCCCCAATGACTGGGATCGCACTGTGCTCACACACCAGAGATTGGGGATTTTATTTTAACCCCCCCCAATGACTGGGATCGCACTGTGCTCACCACCAGAGATTGGGATTTTATTTTAACCCCCGCAATGACTGGGATCGCACTGTGCTCACACACCAGAGATTGGGATTTTATTTTAACCCCCCCCCCCAATGACTGGGATCGCACTGTGCTCGCACACCAGATATTGGGATTTTATTTTAACCCCCCCCCCAATGACTGGGATCGCACTGTGCTCACACACCAGAGATTAGGATTTTATTTTAACCCCCCCCCCCCCAATGACTGGGATTGCACTGTGCTCACACACCAGAGATTGGATTTTATTTAAACCCCCCCCCCGTGACTGGGATCACACTGTGCTCACACACCAGAGATTAGGATTTTATTTTAACCCCCCTCCCCGTGACTGGGATCGCACTGTGCTCAGCACCAGAGATTAGGATTTTATTTTAAACCCCCCTGCGACTGGAATCGCCCTGTGCTCACACACCAGAGATTGGGATTTTATTTAACCCCCCCCCCAATGACTGGGATCGCACTGTGGTCACCTCCAGAGATTGGGATTTTATTTTAACCCCCCCCCCCCAATGCTGGGATCGCACTCTGCTCACCACCAGAGATTGGGATTTTATTTTAACCCCCCCCCAATGACTGGGATCGCACTGTGGTCACCTCCAGAGATTGGGAATTTATTTACCCTGATAAGCAGAAGATCCCGTTGTAGTACCTGGTAAGGCTCTGAAAACCTGTGCCAACTGACTGGTGAGAGTGTTCAAGTACATTTCAACCTCTCACTGCTATGGGTCGAAGTTCCCACTTGCTTCAAAAAGTGAATAAGGATAATAATCTGGGCTGCCTTCGTGATTATCTCCCAGTAGTACTCACAGCTACAGTGATGAGACGCTTTGAGAGGTTGGTCGTGACTAGATGAACTGCCTCAGCAAGGGCCTGGACCCACTGCAATTTGCCTGTCACCACAATAGGTCAACGGCAGACACAATCCCAATGGCTTTAGACCACCTGGACAACACAGATCTAAATCAGGATGCTGTTCATCGGCTATAGCTCAGCATTTTATACCATCATTCCCACAATCCTGATTGAGAAGTTGCAGAACCTGGGCCTCTGTACCCCCCTCTGCTATTGGATCCTCAACACAGGCGCACTTCAGGGGCGGGGGGTGTGCTCAGCCCCACTGCTCTACTCTCTGTACACACATGACTGTGTGGGTAGGCATAGCTCAAATACCGTCTATAAATTTGCTGACAATACAACCATTGTTGGTAGAATCTTAGGTGGTGATGAGAGGGCATACAGGAGTGAGATATGCCAGCTAGTGGAGTGGTGCCGCAGCAACAACCTGGCACTCAACGTCAGTAAGATAAGAGAGCTGATTGTGGACTTCAGAAGGGTAAGGCGAATGAACACGTACCAATCCTCATAGAGGGATCCAAAGTGGAGAGAGTGAGCAGTTTCAAGTTCCTGGGTGTCAATATCTCTGAGGATCTAACCTGGTCCAACATTTTGATGCAGTTATAAAGAAGGCAAGACTATACTTCATTAGGAAGAGATTTGGTATGTCAACAAATACACTCAAAAACTTCTACAGGTGGACTGTGGAGAGCATTCTGACAGGCTGCATCACTGTCTGGTATGGAGGGGCTACTGCACAGAACTGAAAGAAGCTGCAGAGGGTTGTAAATCTAGTCAGTTCCATCTTGGGTACTAGCCTACAAAGTACCCAGGACATCTTTAGGGAGCGGTGTCTCAGAAAGGCAGCGTCCATTATTAAGGATCTGCAGCACCCAGGACATGCCCTTTTCCCACTGTTACCATCAGGGAGGAGGTACAGGAGCCTGAAGGCACACACTCAGCGATTCAGGGACAGCATCTTCCCCTCTGTCATCAGGGAGGAGGTACAGGAGCCTGAAGGCACACACTCAGCGATTCAGGAACAGCATCTTCCCCTCTGTCATCAGGGAGGAGGTACAGGAGCCTGAAGGCACACACTCAGCGATTCAGGAACAGCATCTTCCCCTCTGTCATCAGGGAGGAGGTACAGGAGCCTGAAGGCACACACTCAGTGATTCAGGGACAGCATCTTCCCCTCTGTCATCAGGGAGGAGGTACAGGAGCCTGAAGGCACACACTCAGTGATTCAGGAACAGCTTCTTCCCCTCTGCCATCAGATTCCTGAATGAGCATTGAACCCATGAACACTTATTTCTGTTTTTTTGCACAATTTTAGTTTATTCAATATTAGTGTGATTTATTTGTTATTATTTTTCTCCTTCTGTATTATGTATTGCATTGAATAGCTGCTGCTAATTTAACACATGTCACGGTGATGACAAGCCTGATTCTGGAGAAATCCCCAGGGTCTGATAAGGCCTTCCCTCGGACGCCACGACAGGCAAGTGCAGAGGTATTTCATGAAATGACGACTGGTGATCGTGGAGGTGTTGTTGCCGATCAGAACTGACCGGTGCAGGTTTGTGCGGCTCCTGTCCCACACTCGTGAACCCATTCAGCCGGGACTTGCAGTGGGGAAGGGGGCTTCGCCGCTGGCAGCACAACTGACCACAAGCGGCCATCACCTGTCGCAGGGCTGTGGACAAGGGCGGAAGGCCGCTGACCAATAGCGTTAGGGCCTGGAGAAGGACAGGTAGCCTTGGCCAATGGCGTTGGGCACTGGGAAAGAACGGGAGAGGAAATTGGCCAATTACAACGGAGACTGCTCTTTGAGCCAACCCCCCCCCCGTTCCTATGACGTTACACATGGCCATGACATCATAAGGAAGGGCAGCTCTCATCTGATTGGTCGGTTGGCTGCACATGGTACTATGCTTCCATTGGCTGCCGGCGCGGCCAATAAGAAGTCGATATAACTTGGGGCAGCGAGTGATTGGTTCGGCTTGGCGGAGTCCCGGAGTCGCGACGGGCTGGCAGGTGTCCGATCCCGGTCCCAAGTCCCCGTTGGTGGTTTGGCAGACCGAGGGCAGGTGGGGAGAGAGAGGCGGGCGGGAGAGGAGGGCAGGTGGGGAGAGAGGGCAGGTGTGGAGAGAGAGGCGGGCGGGAGAGGAGGGCAGGTGGGGAGAGAGGGCAGGTGGGGAGAGAGAGGAGGGCAGGTGGGGAGAGAGGGCAGGTGTGGATAGAGAGGAGGGCAGGTGGGGAGAGAGGGCAGGTGGGGAGAGGGAGGCGGGCGGGAGAGAGGGCAGGTGGGGAGAGAGAGGAGGGCAGGTGGGGAGAGAGGCGGGCGGGAGAGAGGGCAGGTGGGGAGAGAGGCGGGCGGGAGAGAGGGCAGGTGGGGGGAGAGAGGAGGGCAGGA
Organism: Hypanus sabinus; assembly: GCF_030144855.1. Classification (NCBI taxonomy): domain Eukaryota; kingdom Metazoa; phylum Chordata; class Chondrichthyes; order Myliobatiformes; family Dasyatidae; genus Hypanus; species Hypanus sabinus. The sequence continues at coordinate 19,095 of NW_026781667.1, forward strand.
GAGAGGACAGGTGGGGAGAGAGAGGAGGGCAGGTGGGGAGAGAGGGCAGGTGGGGAGAGACAGGCGGGCGGGAGAGAGGGCAGGTGGGGAGAGAGAGGCGGGCGGGAGAGGAGGGCAGGTGGAGAGAGAGAGGCGGGCGGGAGAAAGGGCAGGTGGGGAGTGAGAGGAGGGCGGGAGAGGAGGGCAGGTGGGGAAAGACAGGCGGGCGGGAAAGGAGGGCAGGTGGGGAGAGACAGGTGGGCGGGAGAGGAGGGCAGGTGGGGAGAGACAGGCGGGCGGGAGTGGAGAGACAGGGGCGGGAGAGGAGAGACAGGGGCGGGAGAGGAGGGCAGGTGGGGAGAGACAGGCGGGGCGGGAGTGGAGAGACAGGGGCGGGAGAGGAGAGACAGGGGCGGGAGAGAGGGCAGGTGTGGAGAGAGGGCAGGTGTGGAGAGAGGGCAGGTGTGGAGAGAGGGCAGGTGTGGAGAGAGAGGCGGGCGGGAGAGGAGGGCAGGTGTGGAGAGAGAGGGCAGGTGTGGAGAGAGAGGCGGGCGGGAGAGAGGGCAGGTGTGGAGAGAGAGGGCAGGTGGGGAGAGAGGGCAGGTGTGGAGAGAGGGCAGGTGTGGAGAGAGAGGCGGGCGGGAGAGGAGGGCAGGTGTGGAGAGAGGGCAGGTGTGGAGAGAGAGGCGGGCGGGAGAGAGGGCAGGTGTGGAGAGAGAGGGCAGGTGGGGAGAGAGGGCAGGTGTGGAGAGAGGGCAGGTGTGGAGAGAGAGGCGGGCGGGAGAGGAGGGCAGGTGTGGAGAGAGGGCAGGTGTGGAGAGAGAGGCGGGCGGGAGAGGAGGGCAGGTGGGGAGAGAGAGGAGGGCAGGTGGGGAGAGAGGGCAGGGGTGGAGAGAGAGGCGGGCGGGAGAGGAGGGCAGGTGTGGAGAGAGAGGCGGGAGGGAGAGAGGGCAGGTGGGGAGAGAGAGGAGGGCAGGTGGGGAGAGAGGGCAGGGGTGGAGAGAGGGCAGGTGGGGAGAGAGAGGCGGGCGGGAGAGGAGGGCAGGTGTGGAGAGAGAGGCGGGCGGGAGAGGAGGGCAGGTGGGGAGAGAGGGCAGGTGGGGAGAGAGAGGAGGGCAGGTGGGGAGAGAGGCGGGCGGGAGAGAGGGCAGGTGGGGAGAGAGAGGCGGGCAGGAGAGGAGGGCAGGTGGGGAGAGAGGCGGGCGGGAGAGAGGGCAGGTGGGGAGAGAGGCGGGCGGGAGAGAGGGCAGGTGGGGGGAGAGAGGAGGGCAGGAGAGAGGACAGGTGGGGAGAGAGAGGAGGGCAGGTGGGGAGAGACAGGCGGGCGGGAGAGAGGGCAGGTGGGGAGAGAGAGGCGGGCGGGAGAGGAGGGCAGGTGGAGAGAGAGAGGCGGGCGGGAGAAAGGGCAGGTGGGGAGTGAGAGGAGGGCGGGAGAGGAGGGCAGGTGGGGAGAGACAGGCGGGCGGGAGAGGAGGGCAGGTGGGGAGAGACAGGTGGGCGGGAGAGGAGGGCAGGTGGGGAGAGACAGGCGGGCGGGAGTGGAGAGACAGGGGCGGGAGAGGAGAGACAGGGGCGGGAGAGGAGGGCAGGTGGGGAGAGACAGGCGGGCGGGACAGAGGGCAGGTGGGGAGAGACAGGCAGGCGGGAGAGGAGGGCAGGTGGGGAGAGAGAGGTGGGCGGGTGAGAGGGCAGGTGGGGAGAGAGAGGAGGGTGGGAGAGGAGGGCAGGTGGGGAGAGACAGGCGGGCGGGCGGGAGAGGAGGGCAGGTGGGGAGAGAGAGGAGGGCAGGTGGGGAGAGAGAGGAGGGCGGGAGAGGAGGGCAGGTGGGGAGAGAGAGGAGGGCGGGAGAGGAGGGCAGGTGGGGAGAGAGAGGAGGGCAGGTGGGGAGAGAGAGGAGGGCGGGAGAGGAGGGCAGGTGGGGAGAGAGAGGAGGGCGGGAGAGGAGGGCAGGTGGGGAGAGAGAGGAGGGCGGGAGAGGAGGGCAGGTGGGGAGAGAGAGGAGGGCGGGAGAGGAGGGCAGGTGGGGAGAGAGAGGCGGGCGGGAGAGGAGGGCAGGTGGGGAGAGCACTCTGCTTTCCCTTATCGGAGAACCTGAACTCCGTCGCGGACCGGGTGAACTGTGAGCCCGTCTGACTGGGGGGGGGGGTGGCGGGGGGTTAACACATCCAATTAGGATTAGGAATGGTCTCTTTGCGGGAGGCAAGTCTGCTGTCTCCACACCCTCTTGGAGGCCATTCTGCCCACCAAGTTGATTGCAGCCCACGTTATTTCCTCTGTTCCCTTTCCTTCTTTATCCCATGTTCCCATCTGCTCTCACCAGGTGCCTCGGGGGATAGGGGTGGGGTAAACTGCACAGTGACAGCCCCGTCTCCGAGGGATGTTGATCTGGATCTTGCTTTCCTGCAGGTTTGTGGCCTAGCCCCCTCCCCTTTCCCCCCTTACTGATTTGGCAGTGAGGGACCGCAGATGGCAACTCCGTCCAGGGAGCAGCCAAGCCAGCTGAAGGTGAGGCATGTCGTCCCCCTGACCAGGGACACTCAGAGCATCTACAGTCTGGCAATCTCTCCCGATGGACGGCAACTCATGGTCGGCTTCGGCAATGGAGCCATTCAGGTACCTCTGGGAGGGAGCGATGGGGCAAGGGGGAGGGGGCAAGAAAGGGCAAGGGAGGGGACAGAGGGATGGGGAAAGGGGGGGTGGAGGATATCGGGGGGGGGGAGGTAGGGTAGGGGGACGGAGGGAGGGTGGAGTCTCCACCTCCTGTCTGCTCTTACTGATCCCTCTTCTGTTGCACTCAATCACCCCCTACCGTCCCCTCTGACCCACCCCTGCCCACCCCGCCGTCTCAGGAAGTGGACCTGGATGGGGGGAAGCCGGTGCGAGATCTGTACAGCGGAGGGGTATCCCGTCAGGCGACCACAGGCCTCTGTTACCACCCGAGTGACAGCAGCCGGCTGTTCGCAGTCGGGGCCGATGGGACAGTCGGTGTCTACAACACCCAGACTGGTGTGTGTGTCTCCTCCTTCACAGGTAGGGTACAGGCTGCACATCCCCACCGAGACACCCCCCTACTGAAACCCCCACCCCACCGAGACACCCCCCTACTGAAACCCCCACCCCACCGAGACACACTCCCGACTGAAACCCCCACCCCACCGAGACACACTCCCGACTGAAACCCCCACCCCACCGAGACACAATCCCGACTGAAACCCCCACCCCACCGAGACACCCCCCTACTGAAACCCCCACCCCACCGAGACACAATCCCGACTGAAACCCCCACCCCACCGAGACACACTCCCGACTGAAACCCCCACCCCACCGAGACACACTCCCGACTGAAACACCCACCCCACCGAGACACCCCCCTACTGAAACCCCCACCCCACCGAGACACAATCCCGACTGAAACCCCCACCCCACCGAGACACACTCCCGACTGAAACCCCCACCCCACCGAGACATCCCTCCGGACTGAAACACCCGCCCGACTGAAACCCCCACCCCACCGAGACACACTCCCGACTGAAACCCCCACCCCACCGAGACATCCCTCCGGACTGAAACACCCGCCCGACTGAAACCCCCACCCCACCGAGACACACTCCCGACTGAAACCCCCACCCCACCGAGACACCCCCCTACTGAAACCCCCACCCCACCGAGACACAATCCCGACTGAAACCCCCACCCCACCGAGACACACTCCCGACTGAAACCCCCACCCCACCGAGACACAATCCCGACTGAAACCCCCACCCCACCGAGACACCCCCCTACTGAAACCCCCACCCCACCGAGACACAATCCCGACTGAAACCCCCACCCCACCGAGATACACTCCCGACTGAAACCCCCACCCCACCTAGACATCCCTCCGGACTGAAACACCCGCCCGACTGAAACCCCCACCCCACCGAGACACACTCCCGACTGAAACCCCCACCCCACCGAGACACCCCCCTACTGAAACCCCCACCCCACCGAGACACAATCCCGACTGAAACCCCCACCCCACCGAGACACACTCCCGACTGAAACACCCGCCCGACTGAAACCCCCACCCCACCGAGACACACTCCCGACTGAAACCCCCACCCCACCGAGACACACTCCCGACTGAAACCCCCACCCCACCGAGACATCCCTCCGGACTGAAACACCCGCCCGACTGAAACCCCCACCCCACCGAAACACCCCCCTACTGAAACCCCCACCCCACCGAGACACAATCCCGACTGAAACCCCCACCCCACCGAGACACAATCCCGACTGAAACCCCCACCCCACCGAGACACACTCCCGACTGAAACACCCGCCCGACTGAAACCCCCACCCCACTGAGACACAATCCCGACTGAAACCCCCACCCCACCGAGACACAATCCCGACTGAAACCCCCACCCCACCGAGACACAATCCCGACTGAAACCCCCACCCCACCGAGACACAATCCCGACTGAAACCCCCACCCCACCGAGACACACTCCCGACTGAAACCCCCACCCCACCGAGACAACCCCCCGACTGAAACAACCCCCCGACTGAAACCCCCACCCCACCGAGACACCCCCCTACTGAAACCCCCACCCCACCGAGACATCCCTCCGGACTGAAACAACCCCCCTACTGAAACCCCCACCCCACCGAGACATCCCTCCGGACTGAAACCCCCACCCCACTGAGACATCCCTCCGGACTGAAACAACCCCCCCAACTGAACCCCCGCTCCACTGAGACATCCCCCCCGGACTGATACACCCACCCCACCGAGACACACTCCCGACTGAAACCCCCACCCCACCGAGACACCCCCCCAACTGAAACCCCCGCTCCACTGAGACATCCCCCCCGACTGAAACCCCCACCCCACCGAGACACACCCTTACTGAATCACCCCCCACCGAGATACCCCCCGACTGAAACACCCCCCACCGAGACAACACCCCCTGACTGAAACCCCCGCTCCACCGAGACACCCCCCCCGACTGAAACCCCCATCCCACCGAGACACCCCCCGACTGAAACCTCCACCCCACCGAGACACCCCCCGACTGAAACCCCCACCCCACCGAGACACACTCCCGACTGAAACCCCCACCCCACCGAGACACCCCCCGACTGAAACCCCCACCCCACCGAGACACCCCCCCGACTGAAACCCCCACCCCACCGAGACACACTCCCGACTGAAACCCCCACCCCACCGAGACAACTCCCGACTGAAACCCCCACCCCACCGAGACATCCCTCCGGACTGAAACACCCGCCCGACTGAAACCCCCACCCCACCGAGACACCCCCCTACTGAAACCCCCACCCCACCGAGACACACTCCCGACTGAATCACCCCCCACCGAGATACCCCCCGACTGAAACACCCCCCACCGAGACACCCCCCCGACTGAAACCCCCCACCGAGACACCCCCTTACTGAATCACCCCCCACCGAGACACCCCCCCGACTGAATCACCCCCCACCGAGACACCCTCCCGAATGATACACCCCCCACCGAGACAACACCCCATGACTGAAAACCCCGCTCCACCGAGACACCCCCCTTGACTGAAACACCCACCACCGAGACACCCCCCCGACTGAAACCCCCACCCCACCGAGACACCCCCCGACTGAAACCCCCACCCCACCGAGACACCCCCCTACTGAAACCCCCACCCCACCGAGACAACACCCCCTGACTGAAACCTCCACCCCACCGAGACACCCCCCTCGACTGAAACACCCCCCACCGAGACACCCCCCCGACTGAAACCCCCACCCCACCGAGACACACTCCCGACTGAAACACCCACCCCACCGAGACACACTCCCGACTGAAACCCCCACCCCACCGAGACACCCCCCGACTGAAACCCCCACCCCACCGAGACACCCCCCGACTGAAACCCCCACCCCACCGAGACACCCCCCCGACTGAAACCCCCACCCCACCGAGACACACTCCCACTGAAACCCCCACCCCACCGAGACACACTCCCGACTGAAACACCCACCCCACCGAGACACCCCCCGACTGAAACACCCCCCACCGAGACACCCCCCGACTGAAACACCCCCCACCGAGACACCCCCCGACTGAAACCCCCACCCCACCGAGACACCCCCCCGACTGAAACCCCCACCCCACCGAGACACACCCCCCGACTGAAACCCCCACCCCACCGAGACACCCCCCCGACTGAAACCCCCACCCCACCGAGACACACCCCCCGACTGAAACACCCTCCCCGTGACTGGGATCGCACTGTGCTCACACACCAGAGATTCGGTATTTTATTTACCCCCCCCCAATGATTGTTGGTCGCACTGTGCTCACACACCAGAGATTGGGATTTTATTTACCCCCCCCCACTGATTGGGGTCGCACAGTGCTCACACACCAGAGATTGGGATTTTATTTACCCCCCCCACTGATTGGGGTCGCACAGTGCTCACACACCAGAGATTGGGATTTTATTTAACCCCCCCCCCCCCGCCCAGAGGAGGGCAACCAGCTCTACGCAGTGGACATCTCTGCAGACGGATTGACGTTCGCCACTGCCGGAAGGAACAGGGCCATCAGGGTCTACGATGCCCGTCACAACCAGGTACGGGGGGGTCGAGGCATGAGTGCTGGGGATTCAGGATGGAGGGGGTTCGGGAGGGAGAGAGGGAGTGCTGGGGATTCAGGATGGAGGGGGTACGGGAGTGAAGGAGTGTTGGGGATTCAGGATGGAGGGGGTACGGGAGTGAGGGTGTGTTGGGGATTCAGGATGGAAGTGGTACGGGAGGGAGGGAGTGTTGGTTAATCAGGATGGAGGGGGTACTGGAGGGAGGGAGTTTTGGGGATTCAGAATGGAGGGGGTATGGGAGTGAGGGAGTGTTGGGAATTTAGGATGGAGGGGGTACTGGAGGAGGGAATGTTGGTTATTCAGGATGGAGGGGGTACGGGAGTGAGGGTGTGTTGGGGATTCAGGATGGAGGGGTACGGGAGTGAGGGAGTGTTGGGGATTCAGGATGGAGGGGGTACGGGAGGGAGGGAGTGTTGGTTATTCAGGATGGAGGGGGCACGGGAGTGAGGGAGTGTTGGGAATTTAGGATGGAGGGGGTACTGGAGGAGGGAATGTTGGTTATTCAGGATGGAGGGGGTACGGGAGTGAGGGTGTGTTGGGGATTCAGGATGGAGGGGTACGGGAGTGAGGGAGTGTTGGGGATTCAGGATGGAGGGGGTACGGGAGGGAGGGAGTGTTGGTTATTCAGGATGGAGGGGGCACGGGAGTGAGGGAGTGTTGGGGATTCAGGATGGCGGGGGTCCTGGAGGGAGGGTGCGTTGGTTATTCAGGTTGGAGGGGATACGGGAGGGAGGGAGTGTTGGGGATTCAGGATGGAGTGGATATGGGAGTGAGGGAGTGTTGGGGATTCAGGATGGCGGGGGTCCTGGAGGGAGGGTGCGTTGGTTATTCAGGATGGAGGGGATACGGGAGGGAGGGAGTGTTGGGGATTCAGGATGGAGTGGATCTGGGAATGAGGGTGTGTTGGGGATTCAGGATGGTGGGGGTACGGGAGTGAGGGAGTGTTGGGGATTCAGGATGGAGGGGGTACGGGAGGGAGGGAGTGTTGGTTATTCAGGATGGAGGGGGCACGGGAGTGAGGGAGTGTTGGGGATTCAGGATGGAGGGGTACGGGAGTGAGGGAGTGTTGGGGATTCAGGATGGAGGGGGTACGGGAGGGAGGGAGTGTTGGTTATTCAGGATGGAGGGGGCACGGGAGTGAGGGAGTGTTGGGGATTCAGGATGGCGGGGGTCCTGGAGGGAGGGTGCGTTGGTTATTCAGGATGGAGGGGATACGGGAGGGAGGGAGTGTTGGGGATTCAGGTTGGAGTGGATATGGGAGTGAGGGAGTGTTGGGGATTCAGGATGGCGGGGGTCCTGGAGGGAGGGTGCGTTGGTTATTCAGGATGGAGGGGATACGGGAGGGAGGGAGTGTTGGGGATTCAGGATGGAGTGGATATGGGAATGAGGGTGTGTTGGGGATTCAGGATGGTGGGGGTACGGGAGTGAGGGAGTGTTGGGGATTCAGGATGGAGGGGGTACGGGAGGGAGGGAGTGTTGGTTATTCAGGATGGAGGGGGCACGGGAGTGAGGGAGTGTTGGTGATTCAGGATGGCGGGGGTCCTGGAGGGAGGGTGCCTTGGTTATTCAGGATGGAGGGGATACGGGAGGAAGGGAGTGTTGGGGATTCAGGATGGAGTGGGTATGGGAGTGAGGGTGTGTTGGTTATTCAGGATGTAGTGGGTATGGGAGTGAGGGTGTGTTGGGGATTCAGGATGGAAGTGGTATGGGAGGGAGGGAGTGTTGGGAATTCAGGATGGAGGGGGTCCGGGAGTGAAGGAGTGTTGGGGATTCAGGATGGAGGGGGTACAGGAGGGAGGGAGTGTTGGTTATTCAGGATGGAGGGGGTACGGGAGTGAAGGGGTGTTGGGGATTCAGGATGGAGGGAGTACAGGAGGGAAGGAGTGTTGGGAATTCAGGATGGAGGGGGTACGGGAGGAGGGTGTGTTGGTTATTCAGGATGGAGAGGGTACTGGAGGGAGGGAGTTTTGGGGATTCAGAATGGAGGGGGTATGGGAGTGAGGGAGTGTTGGGAATTTAGGATGGAGGGGGTACGGGAGGAGGGAATGTTGGTTATTCAGGATGGAGGGGGTACGGGAGTGAGGGTGTGTTGGGGATTCAGGATGGAGGGGGTACGGGAGTGAGGGAGTGTTGGGGATTCAGGATGGAGGGGGTACGGGAGGGAGGGAGTGTTGGTTATTCAGGATGGAGAGGGTACGGGAGGAGGGAGTGTTGGTTATTCAGGATGGAGGGGGTACGGGAGTGAAGGAGTGTTGGGAATTCAGGGTGGAGGGCGTATGGGAGGAGGGAGTGTTGGTTATTCAGAATGGAGGGGGTATGGGAGGAGGGAATGTTGGTTATTCAGGATGGAGGGGGTACAGGAGGGAGGGAGTGTTGGTGATTCAGGAGGGAGGGGGTACGGGAGGGAGGGAGTGTTGTGGATTCAGGATGGAGGGGGTTCGGGAATGAGGGTGTTGGTGATTCAGGATGGAGGGGGTGAGGGTATGGGAGTGAGGGGGTATTGGTGGTTCAGGACAGAGGATGGGAGTGAGGGAGTGTTTCGGATTCAGGTTGGAGGGGGTGAGGGCATGCGAGCGAGGAGGTATTGGTGATGCAGGACAGAGAGGGTGAGGGTACCAGATTGTGGGAGTGTTTTGGATTCAGGACAGAGGTGGTGGGTGTGAGGGAGTGTTGGGGATTCAGGACAGAGGGGGAGAGGGTATGGGATTGAAGGAATGTTGGTGATTCAGGACAGAGTGGGTGAGGGAGTTTTGGGGATTCATGATAGAGGGGGTGAGGGTGAAGGAGTGTTGGGGATTCATGATGGAGGGGGTGAGGGTGAAGGAGTGTTAGGGATTCATGATGGAGGGGGTAAGGGTACCAGATTGAGGGAGTGTTGGTGATTCAGGTTGGAGGGGGCACGGGAGTGAGGGAGTGTTGGGGATTCAGGATGGCGGGGGTCCTGGAGGGAGGGTGCGTTGGTTATTCAGGATGGAGGGGATACGGGAGGGAGGGAGTGTTGGGGATTCAGGATGGAGTGGGTATGGGAGTGAGGGTGTGTTGGGGATTCAGGATGGAAGTGGTATGGGAGGGAGGGAGTGTTGGGAATTCAGGATGGAGGGGGTCCGGGAGTGAAGGAGTGTTGGGGATTCAGGATGGAGGGGGTACAGGAGGGAGGGAGTGTTGGTTATTCAGGATGGAGGGGGTACAGGAGTGAAGGGGTGTTGGGGATTCAGGATGGAGGGAGTACAGGAGGGAAGGAGTGTTGGGGATTCAGGATGGAGAGGGTATGGGAGGGAGGGAGTGTTGGGGATTCAGGATGGAAGTGGTACGGGAGGGAGGGAGTGTTGGTTAATCAGGATGGAGGGGGTACTGGAGGGAGGGAGTTTTGGGGATTCAGAATGGAGGGGGTATGGGAGTGAGGGAGTGTTGGGAATTTAGGATGGAGGGGGTACGGGAGGAGGGAATGTTGGTTATTCAGGATGGAGGGGGTACGGGAGTGAAGGAGTGTTGGGGATTCAGGATGGCGGGGGTCCTGGAGGGAGGGTGCGTTGGTTATTCAGGATGGAGGGGGTTCGGGAATGAGGGTGTTGGTGATTCAGGATGGAGGGGGTGAGGGTATGGGAGTGAGGGGGTATTGGTGGTTCAGGACAGAGGATGGGAGTGAGGGAGTGTTTCGGATTCAGTTGGAGGGGGTGAGGGCATGCGAGCGAGGAGGTATTGGTGATGCAGGACAGAGAGGGTGAGGGTACCAGATTGTGGGAGTGTTTTGGATTCAGGACAGAGGTGGTGGGTGTGAGGGAGTGTTGGGGATTCAGGACAGAGGGGGAGAGGGTATGGGATTGAAGGAATGTTGGTGATTCAGGACAGAGTGGGTGAGGGAGTTTTGGGGATTCATGATAGAGGGGGTGAGGGTGAAGGAGTGTTGGGGATTCATGATGGAGGGGGTGAGGGTGAAGGAGTGTTAGGGATTCATGATGGAGGGGGTAAGGGTACCAGATTGAGGGAGTGTTGGTGATTCAGGTTGGAGGGGGCACGGGAGTGAGGGAGTGTTGGGGATTCAGGATGGCGGGGGTCCTGGAGGGAGGGTGCGTTGGTTATTCAGGATGGAGGGGATACGGGAGGGAGGGAGTGTTGGGGATTCAGGATGGAGTGGGTATGGGAGTGAGGGTGTGTTGGGGATTCAGGATGGAGGGGGTATGGGAGTGAGGGTGTGTTGGTTATTCAGGATGTAGTGGGTATGGGAGTGAGGGTGTGTTGGGGATTCAGGATGGAAGTGGTATGGGAGGGAGGGAGTGTTGGGAATTCAGGATGGAGGGGGTCCGGGAGTGAAGGAGTGTTGGGGATTCAGGATGGAGGGGGTACAGGAGGGAGGGAGTGTTGGTTATTCAGGATGGAGGGGGTACAGGAGTGAAGGGGTGTTGGGGATTCAGGATGGAGGGAGTACAGGAGGGAAGGAGTGTTGGGAATTCAGTATGGAGGGGTACGGGAGGAGGGAGTGTTGGTTATTCAGGATGGAGAGGGTACGGGAGTGAAGGAGGGTTGGGGATTCAGGATGGAGAGGGTATGGGAGGGAGGGAGTGTTGGGGATTCAGGATGGAAGTGGTACGGGAGGGAGGGAGTGTTGGTTAATCAGGATGGAGGGGGTACTGGAGGGAGGGAGTTTTGGGGATTCAGAATGGAGGGGGTATGGGAGTGAGGGAGTGTTGGGAATTTAGGATGGAGGGGGTACGGGAGGAGGGAATGTTGGTTATTCAGGATGGAGGGGGTACGGGAGTGAAGGAGTGTTGGGGATTCAGGATGGAGGGGGTACGGGAGGAGGGAGTGTTGGTTATTCAGGATGGAGGGGGTACGGGAGTGAAGGAGTGTTGGGAATTCAGGATGGAGAGGGTACGGGAGGAGGGAGTGTTGGTTATTCAGGATGGAGGGGGTACGGGAGTGAAGGAGTGTTGGGAATTCAGGGTGGAGGGCGTATGGGAGGAGGGAGTGTTGGTTATTCAGGGAGGGGGTATGGAGGAGGGAATGTTGGTTATTCAGGATGGAGGGGTACGGGAGGGAGGGAGTGTTGGTGATTCAGGAGGGAGGGGGTACGGGAGGGAGGGAGTGTTGTGGATTCAGGATGGAAGGGGTTCGGAATGAGGGTGTTGGTGATTCAGGATGGAGGGGGTGAGGGTATGGGAGTGAGGGGGTATTGGTGGTTCAGGACAGAGGATGGGAGTGAGGGAGTGTTTTGGATTCAGGTTGGAGTGGGTGAGGGCATGCGAGCAAGGAGGTATTGGTGATGCAGGACAGAGAGGGTGAGGGTACCAGATTGTGGGAGTGTTTTGGATTCAGGACAGAGGTGGTGGGTGTGAGGGAGTGTTGGGGATTCAGGACAGAGGGGGTGAGGGTATGGGATTGAAGGAATGTTGGTGATTCAGGACAGAGTGGGTGAGGGAGTTTTGGGGATTCAGGACGGGGGGTGGGTATGGGAGAGGGAGTGTTGAGGATTCATGATAGAGGGGGTGAGGGTGAAGGAGTGTTGGGGATTCATGATGGAGGGGGTGAGGGTGAAGGAGTGTTGGGGATTCATGATGGAGGGGGTAAGGGTACCAGATTGAGGGAGTGTTGGTGATTCAGGACAGAGTGGGTGAGTGTACGGAAGTGAGGGAGTGTTGGGAATTCATGAAGGAAGGTGTGAGGGTATGGGAGTGAGGGAATGTTGGGGATTCAGGTTGGAGGCGGTGAGGGTGAGCAAGTGTTGGGGATTCAGGACAGAGTGGGTGAGTGTATGGGAGTGAGGGAGTGTTGGGAATTCATGAAGGAGGGTGTGAGGGTATGGGAGTGAGGGAATTTTGGGGATTCAGGTTGGAGGGGGTGAGGGTGAGCGAGTGTTGGGGATTCAGGACAGAGTGGGTGAGGGTGAGGGAGTGTTGGTGATTCAGGACAGAGGGGGTGAGGGAGTGAGGGAGTGTTGGGTATTTAGGACAGAGGGGGTGAGGGTACGGGAGTGAGGGAGTGTTGGGGATTCATGATGGAGGGGGTGAGGGTGAAGGAGTGTTGGGGATTCATGATGGAGGGGGTGAGGCTGGAGGAGTGTTGGGGATTCATGATGGAGGGGGTGAGGGTGAAGGAGTGTTGGGGATTCATGATGGAGGGGGTGAGGGTGAAGGAGTGTTGGGGATTCATGATGGAGGGGGTGAGGCTGGAGGAGTGTTGGGGATTCATGATGGAGGGGGTGAGGGTGAAGGAGTGTTGGGGATTCATGATGGAGGGGGTGAGAGTACCAGATTGAGGGAGTGTTGGTGATTCAGGACAGAGTGGGTGAGTGTACGGGAGTGAGGGAGTGTTGGGAATTCATGAAGGAGGGTGTGAGGATATGGGAGTGAGGGAGTGTTGAGGATTCAGGATGGAGGTGGTATGGGAGGGAGGAAATGTTGGGATTCCAGGATGGAGGGGGTGAGGGTGAGCGAGTGTTGGGGATTCAGGACAGAATGGGTGAGGGTGAGGGGGTGAGGGTCAGGGAGTGAGGGAGTTTTGGGGATTCAGGACAGAGGAGATGAGGGTGAGGGAGTGAGGGAGTGTTGGTGATTCAGGACGGGGGGGTGAGGGTATGTGAGGGAGGGAGTGTTGGGGATTCAGGACGGGGGGGGTGAGAGTGAGGGAGTGTTGGTGATTCAGGTTGGAGGGGGTGAGGGAGTGTTGGGGATTCAGGACGGGGGGGTGAGAGTGAGGGAGTGTTGGTGATTCAGGTTGGAGGGGGTGAGGGAGTGTTGGGGATTCAGGACGGGGGGGGTGAAGGTATGTGAGGGAGGGAGTGTTGGGGATTCAGGACGGGGGGGGGGTGAAGGTATGTGAGGGAGGGAGTGTTGGGGATTCAGGTTGGAGGGGGTGAGGGAGTGTTGGGGATTCAGGACGGGGGGGTTGAGGGTATGGGAGTGAGGGAGTGTTGGGGATTCAGGACGGGGGGGTTGAGGGTATGGGAGTGAGGGAGTGTTGGGGATTCAGGTTGGAGGGGGTGAGGGAGTGTTGGGGATTCAGGACGGGGGGGTGAGGGTATTGGGGATTCAGGACAGGGGGGTGAAGGTATGGGAGTGAGGGAGTGTTGGGGATTCAGGACGGGGGGGTGAGGGTGTTGGGGATTCAGGATGGGGGGGTGAGGGAGTGTTGGGGATTCAGGACGTGGGGGTGAAGGTATGTGAGGGAGGGAGTGTTGGGGATTCAGGACGGGGGGGTGAGGGTATGGGTGTGAGGGAGTGTTGGTGATTCAGGTTGGAGGGGGTGAGGGTATGGGAGTGAGGGAGTGTTGGGGATTCAGGTTGGAGGGGGTGAGGGAGTGTTGGGGATTCAGGACGGGGGGGTGAGGATATTGGGGATTCAGGACGGGAGTGAAGGTATGGGAGTGAGGGAGTGTTGGGGATTCAGGACGGGGGGGTGAGGGTGTTGGGGATTCAGGATGGGGGGGTGAGGGTATGGGAGTGAGGGAGTGATGGGGATTCAGGACGGGGGGGGGTGAGGGTGTTGGGGATTCAGGACGGGGGGTGAGGGAGTGTTGGGGATTCAGGACGTGGGGGTGAAGGTATGTGAGGGAGGGAGTGTTGGGGATTCAGGACGGGGGGGTGAGGGTATGGGTGTGAGGGAGTGTTGGTGATTCAGGTTGGAGGGGGTGAGGGAGTGTTGGGGATTCAGGTTGGAGGGGGTGAGGGTATGGGAGTGAGGGAGTGTTGGGGATTCAGGACGGGGGGGTGAGGGTGTTGGGGATTCAGGACGGGGGGGTGAAGGTATGTGAGGGAGGGAGTGTTGGGGATTCAGGACGGGGGGGTGAGGGTGTTGGGGATTCAGGACAGGGGGGTGAAGGTATGGGAGTGAGGGAGTGTTGGGGATTCAGGACGGGGGGGGTGAGGGTGTTGGGGATTCAGGATGGGGAGGTCAGGGTATGGGAGTGAGGGAGTGTTGGGGATTCAGGACGGGGGGTGAGGGAGTGTCGGGGATTCAGGACGGGGGGGTGAAGGTATGGGAATGAGGGAGTGTTGGGGATTCAGGACGGGGGGGTGAGGGAGTGTTGGGGATTCAGGACGGGGGGGTGAGGGTATGGGTGTGAGGGAGTGTTGCTGATTCAGGTTGGAGGGGGTGAGGGAGTGTTGGGGATTCAGGTTGGAGGGGGTGAGGGAGTGTTGGGGATTCAGGTTGGAGGGGGTGAGGGTATGGGAGTGAGGGAGTGTTGGGGATTCAGGACGGGGGGGTGAGGGTGTTGGGGATTCAGGACGGGGGGGTGAGGGTGTTGGGGATTCAGGACGGGGGGGTGAAGGTATGTGAGGGAGGGAGTGTTGGGGATTCAGGACGGGGGGGGGTGAAGGTATGTGAGGGAGGGAGTGTTGGGGATTCAGGAGGGGGGGTGAGGGAGGGTTGGGGATTCAGGACGGGGGGGTGAGGGAGTGTTGGGGATTCAGGTTGGAGGGGGTGAGGGAGTGTTGGGGATTCAGGACGGGGGGGTGAGGGTATGGGAGTGAGGGAGTGTTGGGGATTCAGGACGGGGGGGTGAGGGAGTGTTGGGGATTCAGGTTGGAGGGGGTGAGGGAGTGTTGGGGATTCAGGGCGGGGGGGTGAGGTTGTTGGGGATTCAGGACGGGGGGGTGAGGGAGTGAGGGAGTGTTGGGGATTCAGGACGGGGGGTGAGGGTATGGGAGTGAGGAAGTGTTGGGGATTCAGGTTGGAGGGGGTGAGGGAGTGTTGGGGATTCAGGACGGGGGGGTGAGGGTATGGGAGTGAGGGAGTGTTGGGGATTCAGGTTGGAGGGGGTGAGGGAGTGTTGGGGATTCAGGTTGGAGGGGGTGAGGGAGTGTTGGGGATTCAGGACGGGGGGGTGAGGGAGTGAGGGAGTGTTGGGGATTCAGGACAGAGGGGGTGAGGGAGTGAGGGAGTGTTGGGGATTCAGGTTGGAGGGGGTGAGGGAGTGTTGGGGATTCAGGACGGGGGGGTGAAGGTATGTGAGGGAGGGAGTGTTGGGGATTCAGGACGGGGGGGGGGTGAAGGTATGTGAGGGAGGGAGTGTTGGGGATTCAGGAGGGGGGGTGAGGGAGGGTTGGGGATTCAGGACGGGGGGGTGAGGGAGTGTTGAGGATTCAGGTTGGAGGGGGTGAGGGAGTGTTGGGGATTCAGGTTGGAGGGGGTGAGGGTATGGGAGTGAGGGAGTGTTGGGGATTCAGGACGGGGGGGGTGAGGGTGTTGGGGATTCAGGACGGGGGGTGAAGGTATGTGAGGGAGGGAGTGTTCGGGATTCAGGACGCGGGGGTGAGGGTATGGGAGTGAGGGAGTGTTGGTGTTTCAGGTTGGAGGGCGTGAGGGAGTGTTGGTGATTCAGGACAGGGGGGTGAAGGTATGTGAGGGAGGGAGTGTTGGGGATTCAGGACGGGGGGGTGAGGGAGGGTTGGGGATTCAGGACGGGGGGGTGAGGGAGTGTTGGGGATTCAGGACAGGGGGGTGAAAGTATGTGAGGGAGGGAGTGTTGGGGATTCAGGACGGGGGGTGAGGGAGGGTTGGGGATTCAGGACGGGGGAGTGAAGGTATGTGAGGGAGGGAGTGTTGGGGATTCAGGACGGGGGGGTGAGGGAGGGTTGGGGATTCAGGACGGGGGGGTGAGGGAGGGTTGGGGATTCAGGACGGGGGGGTGAGGGAGGGTTGGGGATTCAGGACGGGGGGGTGAGGGAGTGTTGGGGATTCAGTACGGGGGGGTGAGGGAGGGTTGGGGATTCAGGACGGGGGGTGAGGGAGTGTTGGGGATTCAGGTTGGAGGGGGTGAGGGAGTGTTGGTGATTCAGGACGGGGGGGTGAAGGTATGTGAGGGAGGGAGTGTTGGGGATTCAGGACGGGGGGGTGAGGGAGGGTTGGGGATTCAGGACGGGGGGGTGAGGGAGTGTTGGGGATTCAGGACGGGGGGGTGAAGGTATGTGAGGGAGGGAGTGTTGGGGATTCAGGACGGGGGGGTGAGGGTATGGGTGTGAGGGAGTGTTGGTGATTCAGGACAGAGGGAGTGAGGGAGTGTTGGGGATTCAGGACAGAGGGGGTGAGGGAGTGAGGGAGTGTTGGGGATTCAGGTTGGAGGGGGTGAGGGAGTGAGGGAGTGTTGGTGATTCAGGTTGGAGGGGGTGAGGGAGTGTTGGGGATTCAGGTTGGAGGGGGTGAGGGAGTGTTGGGGATTCAGGACGGGGGGGTGAGGGTATGGGAGTGAGGGAGTGTTGGGGATTCAGGTTGGAGGGGGTGAGGGAGTGAGGGAGGGTTGGGGATTCAGGTTGGAGGGGGTGAGGGAGTGTTGGGGATTCAGGACGGGGGGGTGAGGGTATGGGAGTGAGGGAGAGTTGGGGATTCAGGTTGGAGGGGGTGAGGGAGTGAGGGAGTGTTGGGGATTCAGGTTGGAGGGGGTGAGGGAGTGAGGGAGTGTTGGGGATTCAGGACAGAGGGGGTGAGGGGGTGAGGGAGTGTTGGGGATTCAGGTTGGAGTGGGTGAGTGAGTGTTGGGGATTCAGGACAGAGGGGGTGAGGGGGTGAGGGAGTGTTGGGGATTCAGGACGGGGGGTGAGGGTATGGGTGTGAGGGAGAGTTGGGGATTCAGGTTGGAGGGGGTGAGGGAGTGTTGGGGATTCAGGACGGGGGAGTGAGGGAGTGTTGGGGATTCAGGACAGAGGGGGTGAGGGAGTGAGGGAGTGTTGGGGATTCAGGTTGGAGGGGGTGAGGGAGTGTTGGGGATTCAGGACAGAGGGGGTGAGGGAGTGAGGGAGTGTTGTGGATTCAGGACGGGGGGTGAGGGTATGGGAGTGAGGGAGTGTTGGGGATTCAGGTTGGAGGGGGTGAGGGAGTGTTGGGGATTCAGGTTGGAGGGGGTTAGGGAGTGTTGGGGATTCAGGACGGGGGGGTGAGGGAGTGTTGGGGATTCAGGACAGAGGGGGTGAGGGAGTGTTGGGGATTCAGGTTGGAGGGGGTGAGGGAGTGTTGGGGATTCAGGACGGGGGGGTGAGGGAGTGTTGGGGATTCAGGACGGGGGGGTGAAGGTATGTGAGGGAGGGAGTGTTGGGATTCAGGTTGGAGGGGGTGAGGGAGTGTTGGGGATTCAGGATGGGGGGGTGAGGGAGTGTTGGGGATTCAGGACGGGGGGGTGAAGGTATGTGAGGGAGGGAGTGTTGGGGATTCAGGACGGGGGGGTGAGGGTATGGAGTGAGGGAGTGTTGGGGATTCAGGTTGGAGGGGGTGAGGGAGTGTTGAGGATTCAGGACGGGGGGGGTGAGGGAGTGAGGGAGTGTTGGGGATTCAGGACAGAGGGGGTGAGGGAGTGAGGGAGTGTTGGGGATTCAGGTTGGAGGGGGTGAGGGAGTGTTGGGGATTCAGGACAGAGGGGGTGAGGGAGTGAGGGAGTGTTGTGGATTCAGGACGGGGGGTGAGGGTATGGGAGTGAGGGAGTGTTGGGGATTCCGGTTGGAGGGGGTGAGGGAGTGTTGGGGATTCAGGTTGGAGGGGGTGAGGGAGTGTTGGGGATTCAGGACGGGGGGGTGAGGGAGTGTTGGGGATTCAGGACAGAGGGGGTGAGGGAGTGTTGGGGATTCAGGTTGAAGGGGTGAGGGAGTGTTGGGGATTCAGGACGGGGGGGTGAGGGAGTGTTGGGGATTCAGGACGGGGGGGTGAAGGTATGTGAGGGAGGGAGTGTTGGGGATTCAGGTTGGAGGGGGTGAGGGAGTGTTGGGGATTCAGGATGGGGGGTGAGGGAGTGTTGGGGATTCAGGACGGGGGGGTGAAGGTATGTGAGGGAGGGAGTGTTGGGGATTCAGGACGGGGGGGGTGAGGGTATGGGAGTGAGGGAGTGTTGGTGATTCAGGTTGGAGGGGGTGAGGGAGTGTTGGGGATTCAGGACGGGGGGGTGAGGGAGTGAGGGAGTGTTGGGGATTCAGGACAGAGGGGTGAGGGAGTGAGGGAGTGTTGGGGATTCAGGTTGGAGGGGGTGAGGGAGTGTTGGGGATTCAGGACGGGGGAGTGAGGGTATGGGAGTGAGGGAGTGTTGGGGATTCAGGACGGGGGAGTGAGGGAGTGTTGGGGATTCAGGACGGGGGGGTGAGGGAGTGGGAGTGTTGGGGATTCAGGACGGGGGGTGAGGGTATGGGAGTGAGGGAGTGTTGGGGATTCAGGTTGGAGGGGGTGAGGGAGTGTTGGGGATTCAGGACGGGGGAGTGAGGGAGTGTTGGGGATTCAGGACAGAGGGGGTGAGGGAGTGAGGGAGTGTTGGGGATTCAGGACGAGGGGGTGAGGGAGTGTTGGGGATTCAGGACAGAGGGGGTGAGGGGGTGAGGGAGTGTTGGGGATTCAGGTTGGAGGGGGTGAGTGAGTGTTGGGGATTCAGGACAGAGGGGGTGAGGGAGTGAGGGAGTGTTGGGGATTCAGGTTGGAGGGGGTGATTGAGTGTTGGGGATTCAGGACAGAGGGGGTGAGGGAGTGTTGGAGATTCAGGTTGGGGGGGTGAGTGAGTGTTGGGGATTCAGGACAGAGGGGGTGAGGGAGTGAGGGAGTGTTGGGGATTCAGGACGGGGGGTGAGGGTATGGGAGTGAGGGAGTGTTGGGGATTCAGGTTGGAGGGGGTGAGGGAGTGTTGGGGATTCAGGACGGGGGGGTGAGGGTATGGGAGTGAGGGAGTGTTGGGGATTCAGGTTGGAGGGGGTGAGGGAGTGTTGGGGATTCAGGACGGGGGGGTGAGGGAGTGTTGGGGATTCAGGACGGGGGGGGTGAAGGTATGTGAGGGAGGGAGTGTTGGGGATTCAGGATGGGGGGGTGAGGGAGTGTTGGGGATTCAGGACGGGGGGGTGAAGGTATGTGAGGGAGGGAGTGTTGGGGATTCAGGACGGGGGGGGTGAGGGTATGGGAGTGAGGGAGTGTTGGGGATTCAGGTTGGAGGGGGTGAGGGAGTGTTGGGGATTCAGGACGGGGGGGTGAAGGTATGTGAGGGAGGGAGTGTTGGGGATTCAGGACGGGGGGGGTGAGGGTATGGGAGTGAGGGAGTGTTGGGGATTCAGGTTGGAGGGGGTGAGGGAGTGTTGGGGATTCAGGACGGGGGAGTGAGGGTATGGGAGTGAGGGAGTGTTGGGGATTCAGGACGGGGGAGTGAGGGAGTGTTGGGGATTCAGGTTGGAGGGGGTGATTGAGTGTTGGGGATTCAGGACAGAGGGGGTGAGGGAGTGTTGGAGATTCAGGTTGGAGGGGGTGAGTGAGTGTTGGGGATTCAGGACAGAGGGGGTGAGGGAGTGAGGGAGTGTTGGGGATTCAGGACGGGGGGTGAGGGTATGGGAGTGAGGGAGTGTTGGGGATTCAGGTTGGAGGGGGTGAGGGAGTGTTGGGGATTCAGGACGGGGGGGTGAGGGTATGGGAGTGAGGGAGTGTTGGGGATTCAGGTTGGAGGGGGTGAGGGAGTGTTGGGGATTCAGGACGGGGGGGTGAGGGAGTGTTGGGGATTCAGGCCGGGGGAGTGAGGGAGTGTTGGGGATTCAGGACAGAGGGGGTGAGGGAGTGGGAGTGTTGGGGATTCAGCGCAGTGGGGGTGAGGGTGAAATTTGGTGTTGAGCTGATTTCTCCCCCCCCCCGCCAGTTGATCAACATTCTGGAGCCAGCGGACTACGTCAGCAGTGGGAAAGAGCTGCGGCCGGCAGATGGACACAGTCGGCGAGTCTACGCCCTCCGCTTCCACCCTCAGGAGCGACACATCTTTGTCTCAGGGGGCTGGGACGACTCTATTAAGGTGCGGGTGTAGAATCGGAGAGCCCATGAACTCAACTGTCTGTGATGGGACTGGTGTGTGTAACGGGAGTGTCTGTGATGGTGCCGGTGTGTCTGTAACGGGACTGTCTATGACAGGTCCAGTGTGTGTAATGGAATTGTAATGGGGCCAATGTGTGTAATGGGGATGGTGTGTTCAGTGGGACTGTCAGTGATGGGGATGTACTGGGACTGGTGTGTGTAACGGGACTGTGACAGGACTTTTTTGTGTAACGGGTCTGTCTGTTATGAGACTGGTGTGTGTGACAGTATTGTAATGGGGCCAGTGTGTGTACTGCAGACGGTGCGTGTAGTGGGACTGTCTGTGACGGGACTGGTGTGCGGAACGGGGCTGTAATTGGACTGGTGTATAATGGGACTGTCTGTGACAAGACCGCTGTGTGAACGGAACTGTCTGTTATGGGACTGGTGTGTGTAATGGGACTGTAATGTGTCTGGTGTGTGTAATGGGATTGTAATGGGACTGTTTTGTGTAACTGTGGGACTGTGTGATTGTAATGGGACTGTTGTGTGCCCCCTGGTAGCAGCAGAGAAACCGAGGAGCAGATTGGGAGGCAGACTTTGGAAAGGTGTAAAAATAGCAAGGTTGTTATCATATGTGACTTTAACTTCCCTAATATTGATTGGTACTTGATTAGTTCCAAGAGTTTAGATGGGGCAGAGTTTGTTAAGTGTGTCCAGGATGGATTCCTGTCACAGTATGTTGACAGGCCGACTAGGGGGAATGCCATACTAGATCTAGTATTAGGTAACGAACCGGGTCAGGTCACAGATCTGTCGGTGGGTGACCATCTGGGGGACAGTGATCACCGTTCCCTGGCCTTTAGCATTATCATGGAAAAGGATAGAATCAGAGGACAGGAAAATTTTTAATTGGGGAAGGGCAAATTATGAGGCTATCAGGCTAGAACTTGTGGGTGTGAATTGGAATGATGATTTTGCAGGGAAATGTACTATGGACATGTGGTCGATGTTCAGGGACCTCTTGCAGGATGTTAGGGATAAATTTGTCCCGGTGAGGAAGATAAAGAATGGTAGGGTGAGGGAACCATGGGTGACAAGTGAGGTGGAAAATCTAGTCAGGTGGAAGAAGGCAGCATACATGAGGTTTAGGAAGCAAGGATCACATGGGTCTATTGAGGAATATAGGGTAGCAAGAAAGGAGCTTAAGAAGGGGCTGAGAAGAGCAATAAGGGGGCATGAGAAGGCCTTGGCGAGTAGGGTAAATGAAAACCCCAAGGCATTCTTCAATTATGTGAAGAACAAAAGGATGACAGGAGTGAAGGTAGGTCTGATTAGAGATAAAAGTGGGAAGATGTGCCTGGAGGCTGTGGAAGTGAGTGAGGTCCTCAATGAATACTTCTCTTCAGTATTCACCATTGAGAGGGAACTTGATGACGGTGAGGACAATATGAGTGAGGTTGATGTTCTGGAGCATGTTGATATTAAGGGAGAGGAGGTGTTGGAGTTGTTAAAATACATTAGGATGGATAAGACCCCGGGGCCTGACGGAATGTTCCCCAGGCTGCTCCACGAGACGACGGAAGAGATTGCTGAGCCTGTGGTTAGGATATTTATGTCCTTGTTTTCCATGGAAATGGTACCGGAGGATTGGAGGGAGGCGAATGTTGTTCCCTTTTTCAAAAAAGGTAGTGGGGATAGTCCAGGTAATTATAGACCAGTGAGCCTTACGTCTGTGGTGGGAAAGCTGTTGGAAAAGATACTTAGAGATAGGATCTATGGGCATTTAGAGAATCATGGTCTGATCAGGGGCAGTCAGCATGGCTTTGTGAAGGACAGATCGTGTCTAACAAGCCTGATAGAGTTCTTTGAGGAGGTGACCAGGCATATAGATGAGGGTAGTGCAGTGGATGTGATCTACATGGATTTTAGTAAGGCACTTGACAAGGTTCCACATGGTAGGCTTATTCAGAAAGTCAGAAGGCATGGGATCCAGGGAAGTTTGGCCAGGTGGATTCAGAATTGGCTTGCCTGCAGAAAGCAGAGGGTCATGGTGGAGGGAGTACATTCAGATTGGAGGGTTGTGACTAGTGGTGTCCCACAAGGGTCTGTACTGGGACCTCTAATTTTTGTGATTTTTATTAACAACCTGTATGTGGGGGTAGAAGGGTGGGTTGGCAAGTTTGCAGGCAACACAAAGGTTGTTGGTGTTGTAGATAGTGTAGAGGATTGTCGAAAATTGCAGAGAGATATTGATAGGATGCAGAAGTGGGATGAGAAGTGGCAGATGGAGTTCAACCTGGATAAGTATGAGGTGGTACACTTTGGAAGGACAAACTCCAAGGCAGAGTACAAAGTAAATGGCAGGATACTTAGTAGTGTGGAGGAGCAGAGGGATCTGGGGGTACATGTCCACAGATCCCTGAAAGTTGCCTCACAGGTAGATAGGGTACTTAAAAAGCTTATGGGGTGTTAGCTTTCATAAGTAGAGCGATAGAGTTTAAGAGATGCGATATAATGATGCAGCTCTATAAAACTCTAGTTAGGCCACACTTGGAGTACTGTGTCCAGTTCTGGTCGCCTCAGTATAGGAAGGATGCGGAAGCATTGGAAAGGGTACGGAGGAGATTTACCAGGATGCTGCCCAGTTTAGAGAGTATGGATTATGATCAGAGATTAAGGGAGCTAGGGCTTTACTCTTTGGAGAGGAGGAGGATGAGAGGAGACATGATAGAGATGTACAAGATATCATGAGGAATAGACAGAGTGGACAGCCAGCGCCTCTTCCCCAGGGGACCACTGCTCAGTACAAGAGGACATGGCTTTAAGGTAAGGGGAGGGAAGTTCAATGGGGATATTAGAGGAAGGTTTTTCACTCAGAGAGTGGTTGGTGCGTGGAATGCACTGCCTGAGTCAGTGGACGAGGCAGATACACTAGTGAAGTTTAAGAGACTACTAGACAGGTGTATAGAGGAATTTAAGGTGAGGGGTTATATGGGAGGCAGGGTTTGAGGGTTGGTACAACATTGTGGGCTGTACTATTGCTGTACTATTCTATGTTCTATGTAATGGGACAGGTGTGTGTAACAGAAACAGTATGTGTAATTGGACTGGTGTGTGGATCTGGCTTTGCCCCCCCCCCCCCCCCCCCCCCCGTATGCCTGTAATGGGACCAGTGTGTGTAATGGGACTGTCTGTAATGGGGCTTGTGTGTGTAACAGGATTGTAATGGGACTGGCATGTAGAGGAAATGGTATGTGTAATGGGACTGATGTGTGGATCTAGCTCTGGCCCCCTGTATGACTGTAATGGGGCCAGTGTGTGTAAAGGGACTGCAACGGTACTGGTGTGTATAAAGGGCCTATCTGCAATGGGGCTGGTATATATAATGGGACGGGGCAGGTTTGTGTAATGGGCCTCTGTGTAATGGGGCTGGTGTGTGCAACGGGACTGTCTGTAATGGGGCTTTGTGTGTAATTGGACTGTAATGGGGACAGTGTGTGGATTTGGCTCTGGCCACTGTTTGACCATCGGAATTGGGTTTATTATGATGGAGATGTGGTCCATTGTGAAATTTTATGTTTTGCAGCAGTGGTACAGTGCAATATTTACTTTACGGTGTTGCAATAAAAATATGTTAAAACACCAATAAACAGAAATAGCGCCAAGTTAGCGAAATAGTCTTCATGGGTTCAATGTCCATTCATAAATCTGGTAGTGGAGGTGAAGGAGCTATTCCTGAAATGCTGAGTGTGTGCCCTCAGGCACCCATGCCTCCTCCCTGACAGTAGCAATGAGAAGAGGGCACGTCCTGGGTAATGGGGGTCTTTAATGAAAGATACCGCCTTTTTGGGGCATCACTCCTCGATACCTGGGAGGAGCTGACTGGGTTTACATTCCTCTGATCCCGTGCAGTGCCCCTCCCCTCTGCCACCCCATGCCACGGTTCGAGACTGTCTTTGGTAATGGGCGGGGTCCTGCTGCAGACAATGACCGTCGGTGAGTTGACGGATGCCGTGTCTCCTGGCAGGTCTGGGACAAGCGGCTGCCGAGCGAGGCCCGGAAGGTCATCAACGGACCTCACATCTGTGGCCCCGGAATCGACATCAGGGTAGGAAGGGTGGGAGGGCGGTGACATCTGGCGGCTGGGTGGTGGAGGGCAGGGAGGGACAAGTGAGAGGACAGACAGACGAGGGTTGGGCTGATAACCCCGTCTGTTAAAAACGCAGAGTGACAGAGGCCTCGTCTGGGAGAGGATGTCTCTGGTAAGCTGCTGGGCCAGTCGGGGTGATGGGCTGAAGGGCGGAAGAAGATGGAATAATTGTCGGCAAAAGTGCATCATTGCCGTGAGATTGTAGAGAACCAGGTGGTTCACAAAGGGTGACGTGTGGTTGGTACCGTGGGGGGGGACAGCTGGGGAGGGGGGTCGGTACGGGGGGGGGGGGGGACGGCTGGGGAGGGGAGGGGTCGGTATGGGGGGGGACGGCTGGGGAGGGGGGTCGGTACGGGGGGGGGAACGGCTGGGGAGGGGGGTCGGTACCGGGGGGACGGACGGCTGGGGAGGGGGGTCGGTACGGGGGGGGTGTGGCTGGGGGAGGGGAGGGGTCGGTACCATGGGGGGAGCGGCTGGGGAGGGGAGGGGTCAGTACCGTGGGGAGGACGGCTGGGGAGGGGAGGGGTTGGTACCTTGGGGGGGACGGCTGGGGAGGGGAGGGGTTAGTACCTTGGGGGGGACGGCTGGGGAGGGGAGGGGTCAGTACCGTGGGGGGGGATGGCTGGGGTGAGGGGTTGGTACAGGGGGTGCAGCTGGGGGAGGGGTCGGTACGGGGGGGGTGCGGCTGGGGGAGGGGAGGGGTCGGTACCGTGGGGGGGGATGGCTGGGGTGAGGGGTCGGTACCGTGGGGGGGTGCGGCTGGGGAGGGGAGGGGTCGGTACGGGGGGGGGTGCGGCTGGGGGAGGGGAGGGGTCAGTACCGTGGGGGAGATGGCTGGGGGGAGGGGTCAGTACCGTGGGGGAGATGGCTGGGGGGAGGGGTCGGTACCGTGGGGGGGGATGGCTGGGGGGAGGGGTTGGTACAGGGGGTGCAGCTGGGAGAGGGGTTGGTACCTTGGGGGGGACGGCTGGGGAGGGGAGGGGTCAGTACCGTGGGGGAGATGGCTGGGGGGAGGGGTCGGTACCGTGCGGGGGGATGGCTGGGGGGAGGGGTTGGTACAGGGGGTGCAGCTGGGAGAGGGGTTGGTACCTTGGGGGGGGACGGCTGGGGGGAGGGGTTGGTACGGGGGGGGGTGCGGCTGGGGGAGGGTTCGGTACTGGGGGGGGTGCGGCTGGGGGAGGGGAGGGGTCGGTACCGTGGGGGGGGATGGCTGGGGGGAGTGGTCGGTACCGTGCGGGGGGATGGCTGGGGGGAGGGGTTGGTACAGGGGGTGCAGCTGGGAGAGGGGTTGGTACCTTGGGGGGGACGGCTGGGGAGGGGAGGGGTCGGTACCGTGGGGGGGGGGATGGCTGGGGGGAGGGGTCGGTACCGTGGGGGGAGGGGAGGGGTCGGTACCAGTGGTACCACTGAAGGGGGTCAGTGGGGTAAGGAGATGGGGCTGAACTGCTGGAAGTGCTTGGCCCAGTGAGAAACTCTGCTCTTCCTTTGCCAGAACAATAAGATTTTGACCGGCTCCTGGGTTGCTCGTGACGCTCTGCAGATCTGGGATTTCCGGAAATCATCGGCGGAGAAGAACATCCCTTTCCCTTCGGATCAGGACCATGGAGAGTTCATCTACGCGGCCCGCTACTGCACGGGAGACACCGTCATTGCTGGTGGCAGTGGGACCAATAGTGCACAGGTCATCAATATCAGGACAGACACGGTGAGTCCCACCGTCTGGCAGAGCTCGGCCGTCTCGTCTGCTCCACCACTCCGTCCTGCCTTGTCCCCGTAAACTCCGCTTTAAGTATATATGACAAATTGCACAAATTTCTCCTCATCTCTGTTTAAAATGGATGTCCCTGCATTCCGAGTCCGTGTCGTCTTGTCCTTGACCGCCCACTGTGGGAAGCATCCTGTCCAAGTCCACTCTATCCAGACCTTTCGATGTTCGATAGATTTCAGTGAGACCCACCACCATTCTTCTAAAACTCAATGAGGACAGGCCCAGAGCTCCTCACATGTTAACCCCTTCATTCTGGGACAATTCCTCACTTGTGAATCCAGGGAACCGCTGGTTTACCGGCTAACCAGCTTGGACAGTGAGTTTTCTGGTAACCTTGTCACTTGTTTACTGACCGGCTGATTCCTGGGTCACTGGTTCCAGGGCTGCAGATCGGGTTCGGAGCCTGGGAGGGAGGGTCACCCTGAGAGAAGGTTGGTGAGCGTGGACAGATGTCACTTTCTTTCAGAAGGCAACTTAACTATTATTTACGGGACGAAGCAGACACCAAACATTCAGAAACCACTCCGAGTTACACTTGGTTACAGACATTCAGTGCTGAAAATGGCAGGGCAACACAGATGCTGACCATACCTGTGGAGTGTTAAACACTCGACCGCTCGTCACTGCAGCACACCTCCATTGTTTACCCACAGGAATCTGGTCCACAGTCACCCAGAGAGCCTGTGGTGTCTCTGCGCCAGATTTAAACTGTTGTGACTTCATCAAGTAAAAGGCAGTGTGTGGAAAGGCTCCTGACACAGGTTGATCCCCACTCCACAGGTCCCTCGTTACACGGGTCGATCCCCATCTCCACCAGACTCTCATTACACTGTCCATTCCCCGTCTCCACAGGACTCTCGTTACACGGGCCTGACCCCATCTCCACCGGATTCTCGTTACACGGGCCAGTCCCCATCTCCACCAGACTCTCATTACACTGTCCATTCCCCGTCTCCACAGGACTCTCGTTACATGGGCCAGTCCCCATCTCCACCAGACTCTCATTACACTGTCCATTCCCCATCTCCACAGGACTCTCGTTACACGGGCCAGTCCCCATCTCCACCAGACTCTCATTACACTGTCCATTCCCCGTCTCCACAGGACTCTCGTTACACGGGCCAGTCCCCATCTCCACCGGTCACTTGTTACACTGTCCAGTCCGCATCTCCACCGGTCACTCATTACACCAGCCTGTCCCCTTCTCCACCGGACTCTCATTACACTGTCCAGTCCCGGTCTCCACCGGACTCTCATTACACTGTCCAGTCCCGGTCTCCACCGGACTCTCATTACACGGGCCTGTCCCCATCTCCACCAGACTCTCATTACACTGTCCATTCCCCGTCTCCACAGGACTCTCGTTACACGGGCCAGTCCCCATCTCCACCAGACTCTCATTACACTGTCCATTCCCGTCTCCACAGGACTCTCGTTACACGGGCCAGTCCCCATCTCCACCAGACTCTCATTACACAGTCCATTCCCCGTCTCCACAGGACTCTCGTTACACGGGCCAGTCCCCATCTCCACTGGACTCTCATTACACTGTCCATTCCCCGTCTCCACAGGACTCTCGTTACACGGGCCAGTCCCCATCTCCACCAGACTCTCGTTACACGGGCCAGTCTCCATCTCCACCGGGCTCTCATTACACTTTCCAGTCCCCGTCTCCACCAGTCACTTGTTACACAGGCCAGTCCCCATCTCCACCGGACTCTCGTTACACTGTCCAGTCCCCGTCTCCACCGGACTCTCGTTACACTGTCCAGTCCCCGTCTCCACCGGACTCTCGTTACACGGGCCAGTCTCCATCTCCACCGGACTCTCATTACACTTTCCAGTCCCCGTCTCCACCAGTCACTCATTACATGAGCCAGTCCCCATCTCCACTGGACTCTCATTACACTGTCCATTCCCCGTCTCCACCAGTCACTCGATACATGAGCCAGTCCCCATCTCCACCAGACTCTCATTACACTGTCCATTCCCCGTCTCCACAGGACTCTCGTTACATGGGCCAGTCTCCATCTCCACCGGACTCTCATTACACTTTCCAGTCCCCGTCTCCACCGGACTCTCGTTACACGGGCCGGTCCCTGTCTCCACCGGACTCTCGTTACACGGGCCGGTCCCTGTCTCCACCAGACTCTCGTTACACAGGCCGGTCCCTGTCTCCAATGGACATTCATTACACGGGCCGGTCCCTGTCTCCACTGGATGCTCATTACACCGTCCAGTCCCCATCGCCAGTGGACTCTCGTTACACGGGCCAGTCCCCATCTCCACTGGACTCTCATTACACTATCCATTCCCCATCTCCACCGGACCCTCGTTACATGGGCCAGTCTCCATCTCCACCGGGCTCTCATTACAATTTCCAGTCCCCGTCTCCACCAGTCACTTGTTACACAGGCCAGTCCCCATCTCCACCGGACTCTCGTTACACTGTCCAGTCCCCGTCTCCACCGGACTCTCGTTACACGGGCCAGTCTCCATCTCCACCGGACTCTCATTACACTTTCCAGTCCCCGTCTCCACCAGTCACTTGTTACACAGGCCAGTCCCCGTCTCCACCGGACTCTCGTTACACGGGCCAGTCTCCATCTCCACCGGACTCTCATTACACTTTCCAGTCCCCGTCTCCACCAGTCACTCGTTACATGAGCCAGTCCCCATCTCCACCGGACTCTCATTACACTGTCCATTCCCCGTCTCCACCAGTCACTCGTTACATGAGCCAGTCCCCATCTCCACCAGACTCTCATTACACTGTCCATTCCCCGTCTCCACAGGACTCTCGTTACACGGGCCGGTCCCCATCTCCACCGGACTCTCATTACACTTTCCAGTCCCCGTCTCCACCGGACTCTCGTTACACAGGCCGGTCCCTGTCTCCACCGGACTCTCGTTACACGGGCCGGTCCCTGTCTCCACCAGACTCTCGTTACACTTTCCAGTCCCCGTCTCCACCAGTCACTCGTTACATGAGCCAGTCCCCATCTCCACCGGACTCTCATTACACTGTCCATTCCCCGTCTCCACCAGTCACTCGTTACATGAGCCAGTCCCCATCTCCACCGGACTCTCATTACACTTTCCAGTCCCCGTCTCCACCGGACTCTCGTTACACAGGCCGGTCCCTGTCACCACCGGACTCTCATTACACGGGCCGGTCCCTGTCTCCACCAGACTCTCGTTACACAGGCCGGTCCCTGTCACCACCGGACTCTCATTACACGGGCCGGTCCCTGTCTCCACCGGACTCTCGTTACACAGGCCGGTCCCTGTCTCCACCAGACTCTCGTTACACGGGCCGGTCCCTGTCCCCACCAGTCACTCGATACACGGGTCTGCGTTTGTCTCCAGTGGACTCTCATTGCATTATCCAGGTCTGCCCCGAGTAGGACACACATTAAAGGTGTCAATCCCCGCCTGCTCCAGGCACAGCCCTTTGATGGCAGAAGGAAGGATCGGATCCCCAGCGTTGATAATGGATATCCTTGTCCCCAGGTCCTGGGAGAGATCAAGCTACACCAACCTGTGCACACAGTGGAGACTGTCCTGGACGGACGGCAGATCGCAGTGGCTGGAGGTCGGGGAAACTTGCACGTTGCTTATCTGCTGTAGTGTGGCTCTGAAAACTGTCTGTGCATTAGTGAAGTTCTTATTACACGTCTGGAGCAAAATTCTTTTACTTCTTGGTGTTAGCAGAACTATATATCAGAGTGTGAGTGACCGGGTCCCCTCGTCCCCTCGCTCTGTGTGTGAGGGACCGAGTCCCCTCGTCCCCTCGCTCTGTGTGTGAGTGACCAGGTCTCCTCGTCCCCTCGCTCTGTGTGTGAGGGACCGAGTCCCCTCGTCCCCTCGCTCTGTGTGAGTGACTGGGTCTCCTCGTCTCCTCGTCCCCTCGCTCTGTGTGAGTGACCGGGTCCCCTCGTCCCCTCGCTCTGTGTGTGAGTGACAGGGTCCCCTGCTCCCCTCGCTCTGTTTGTGAGTGACCGGGTCTCAACGTCCCCTCACTCTGTGTGTGAGTGACTGCGTCTCCTCGTCCCCTCGCTCTGTGTGTGAGTGACAGGGTCCCCTCGTCCCCTCGCTCTGTGTGAGTGACCGGTTCTCCTCGTCCCCTCGCTCTGTGTGTGAGTGACCGGGTCCCCTCGTCCCCTCGCTCTGTGTGTGAGTGACCGGGTCCCCTCGTCCCCTCGCTCTGTGTGTGTGAGTGACCGGGTCCCCTCGACCCCTCTCTCCTGTGTGTGAGTGACCGGGTCTCCTCGTCCCCTCGCTCTGTGTGTGAGTGACGGGGTCTCCTCGACCCCTCGCTCTGTGTGAGTGACCGGGTCTCCTCGTCCCCTCGTTCTGTGTGAGTGACCGGGTCTCCTCGTCCCCTCGCTCTGTGTGTGAGTGACCGGGTCTCCTCGTCCCATCGCTCTGTGTGTTAGTGACCGGGTCCCCTCGTCCCCTCGCTCTGTGTGTGAGTGACCGGGTCTCCTCGTCCCCTCGCTCTGTGTGTGAGTGACCGGGTCTCCTCGTCCCCTCGCTCTGTGTGTGAGTGACCGGGTCTCCTCGTCCCCTCGCTGTGTGTGTGAGTGACCGGGTCTCCTCGTCCCCTCGCTCTGTGTGTGAGTGACCGGGTCTCCTCTCTTTGTGTGTGAGTGACCGGGTCTCCTCGTCCACTCGCTCTGTGTGTGTGAGTGACAGGGTCCCCTCGTCTCCTCGCTCTGTGTGTGAATGACTGCGTCTCCTCGTCCCCTCGCTCTGTGTGTGAGTGACTGGGTCTCCTCGTCCCCTCGCTCTGTGTGTGAGTGACCGGGTCTCCTCGCTCTGTGTGTGAGTGACCGGGTCTCCTCGTCCCCTCGCTCTGTGTGAGTGACCGGGTCTCCTCGTCCCCTCGCTCTGTGTGTGAGTGACCGGGTCCCCTCGTTCCCTCCCTCTGTGTGTGAGTGACCGGGTCCCCTCGTCCCCTCGCTCTGTGTGTGAGTGACAGGGTCCCCTCGTCCCTTCGCTCTGTGTGTGAGTGACCGGGTCTCCTCGTCTCCTCGCTCTGTGTGAGTGACCGGGTCTCCTCGTCGCCTCGCTCTGTGTGTGAGTGACCGGGTCTCCTCGTCCCCTCGCTCTGTGTGAGAGTGACCGGGTCCCCTCGTCCCCTCGCTCTGTGTGTGAGTGACCGGATCTCCTCGTCCCCTCGCTCTGTGTGTGAGTGACCGGGTCCCCTCGTCCCCTCGCTCTGTGTGTGAGTGACCGGGTCCCCTCGTCCCCTCGCTCTGTGTGTGAGTGACCGGGTCCCCTCGTCCCCTCGCTCTGTGTGTGAGTGACCGGATCTCCTCGTCCCCTCGCTCTGTGTGTGAGTGACCGGGTCCCCTCGTCCCCTCGCTCTGTGTGAGTGACCGGGTCTCCTCGTCCCCTCGCTCTGTGTGAGTGACCGGGTCCCCTCGTCCCCTCGCTCTGTGTGTGAGTGACCGGGTCCCCTCGTCCCCTCGCTCTGTGTGAGTGACCGGGTCCCCTCGTACCCTCGCTCTGTGTGAGTGACCGGGTCCCCTCGTCCCCTCGCTCTGTGTGAGTGACCGGGTTCCCTCGTCCCCTCGCTCTGTGTGTGAGTGACCGGGTTCCCTCGTCCCCTCGCTCTGTGTGTGAGTGACCGGGTCTCCTCGTCCCCTCGCTCTGTGTGTGAGTGACCGGGTCCCCTCGTCCCCTCGCTCTGCGTGTGAGTGACCGGGTCCCCTCGTCCCCTCGCTCTGTGTGTGAGTGACCGGGTCTCCTCGTCGCCTCGCTCTGTGTGTGAGTGACCGGATCTCCTCGTCCCCTCGCTCTGTGTGTGAGTGACCGGGTCCCCTAGTCCCCTCGCTCTGTGTGTGAGTGACCGGGTTCCCTCGTCCCCTCGCTCTGTGTGTGAGTGACCGGGTTCCCTCGTCCCCTCGCTCTGTGTGTGAGTGACCGGGTTCCCTCGTCCCCTCGCTCTGTGTGTGAGTGACCGGGTTCCCTCGTCCCCTCGCTCTGTGTGTGATTGACCGGGTCCCCTCGTCCCCTCGCTCTGTGTGTGAGTGACAGGGTCCCCTCGTCCCCTCGCTCTGTGTGTGAGTGACCGGGTTCCCTCGTCCCCTCGCTCTGTGTGTGAGTGACCGGGTCACCTCGTCCCCTCGCTCTGTGTGTGAGTGACCGGGTCCCCTCGTCCCCTCGCTCTGTGTGTGAGTGACCGGGTCCCCTCGTCCCCTCGCTCTGTGTGTGAGTGACCGGGTCCCCTCGTCCCCTCGCTCTGCGTGTGAGTGACCGGGTCCCCTCGCTCTGCGTGTGAGTGACCGGTTCTCCTCGTCTCCTCGCTCTGTGTGAGTGACCGGGTCTCCTCGTCGCCTCGCTCTGTGTGTGAGTGACCGGGTCTCCTCGTCGCCTCGCTCTGTGTGTGAGTGACAGGGTCACCTCGTCGCCTTGCTCTGTGTGTGTGAGTGACAGGGTCCCCTCGTCGCCTCGCTCTGTGTGAGTGACCGGGTCTCCTCGTCGCCTCGCTCTTTGTGAGAGACATGGTCCCCTCGTCCCCTCGCTCTGTGTATGAGTGACCGGGTCTCCTCGTCACATCGCTCTGTGTGAATGACCGGGTCCCCACGTCCCCTCGCTCTGTGTGTGAGTGACCGGGTCCCCTCGTCCCCTCGCTCTGTGTGTGAGTGACCGGGTCCCCTCGTCCCCTCGCTCTGTGTGAGAGTGACCGGGTCCCCTCGTCCCCTCGCTCTGTGTGTGTGAGTGACCGGGTCCCCTCGACCCCTCTCTCCTGTGTGTGAGTGACCGGGTCTCCTCGTCCCCTCGCTCTGTGTGTGAGTGACCGGGTTCCCTCGTCCCCTCGCTCTGTGTGTGAGTGACCGGGTTCCCTCGTCCCCTCGCTCTGTGTGTGAGTGACCGGGTCCCCTCGTCCCCTCGCTCTGTGTGTGAGTGACAGGGTCCCCTCGTCGCCTTGCTCTGTGTGTGTGAGTGACCGGGTCCCCTCGTCGCCTCGCTCTGTGTGTGTGAGTGACAGGGTCCCCTCGTCGCCTCGCTCTGTGTGAGTGACCGGGTCTCTTCGTCGCCTCGCTCTTTGTGAGAGACATGGTCCCCTCGTCCCCTCGCTCTGTGTATGAGTGACCGGGTCTCCTCGTCACATCGCTCTGTGTGTGAGTGACCGGGTCCCCTCGTCCCCTCGCTCTGTGTGTGTGACCGGGTCTCCTCGTCCCCTCGCTCTGTGTGTGTGACCGGGTCTCCTCGTCCCCTCGCTCTGTGTGAGTGACCGGGTCCCCTCGTCCCCTCGCTCTGTGTATGAGTGACCGGGTCTCCTCGTCCCCTCGCTCTGTGTGAGTGACCCTGTCCCCTCGTCCACTCACTCTGTGTGTGAGTGACAGGGTCTCCTCGTCTCCTCGCTCTGTGTGCGAGTGACCGGGTCCCCTCGTCCCCTCGCTCTGTGTGAGTGACCGGGTCCCCTCGTCCCCTCGCTCTGTGTGTGAGTGACCGGGTCCCCTCGTCCCCTCGCTCTGTGTGTGAGTGACCGGGTCCCCTCGTCCCCTCGCTCTGTGTGTGAGTGACCAGGTCCCCTCGTCCCCTCGGTCTGTGTGTGAGTGACCGGGTCCTCTCGTCCCCTCGCTCTGTGTGAGTGACCGGGTCCCCTCGTCCCCTCGCTCTGTGTGTGAGTGACCGGGTCCCCTCGTCCCCTCGCTCTGTGTGTGAGTGACCGGGTCCCCTCGTCGCCTTGCTCTGTGTGTGTGAGTGACAGGGTCCCCTCGTCGCCTCGCTCTGTGTGAGTGACTGGGTCTCCTCGTCGCCTCGCTCTTTGTGAGAGACATGGTCCCCTCGTCCCCTCGCTCTGTGTATGAGTGACCGGGTCTCCTCGTCCCCTCGCTCTGTGTTTGAGTGACCGGGTTCCCTCGTCCCCTCTCTCTGTGTGTGAGTGACCGGGTTCCCTCGTCCCCTCGCTCTGTGTGTGAGTGACCGGGTCCCCTCGTCCCCTCTCTCTGCGTGTGAGTGACCGGGTCCCCTCGTCCCCTCGCTCTGCGTGTGAGTGACCGGGTCTCCTCTTCTCCTCGCACTGTGTGAGTGACCGGGTCTCCTCGTCCCCTCGCTCTGTGTGTGAGTGACCGGGTCTCCTCGACCCCTCGCTCTGTGTGTGAGTGACCGGGTCTCCTCGTCCCCTTGCTGTGTGTGTGAGTGACCGGGTCTCCTCGTCCCTTCGCTCTGTGTATGAGTGACAGGGTCTCCTCGTCCCCTCGCTCTGTGTGTGAGTGACAGGGTCCCCTCGTCGCCTTGCTCTGTGTGAGTGAGTGACCGGGTCCCCTCGTCGCCTTGCTCTGTGTGTGTGAGTGACAGGGTCCCCTCGTCGCCTCGCTCTGTGTGAGTGACTGGGTCTCCTCGTCGCCTCGCTCTTTGTGAGAGACATGGTCCCCTCGTCCCCTCGCTCTGTGTATGAGTGACCGGGTCTCCTCGTCCCCTCGCTCTGTGTTTGAGTGACCGGGTCCCCTCGTCCCCTCGCTCTGTGTGTGAGTGACAGGGTCCCCTCGTCCCCTCGCTCTGTGTGTGAGTGACCGGGTCCCCCTGTCCCCTCGTTCTGTGTGAGTGACCAGGTCTCCTCGTCCCCTCGTTCTCTGTGAGTGACAGGGTCCCCTTGTCCCTCGCTCTGTGTGAGAGTGACTGGGTCTCCTCGTCCCCTCGCTCTGTGTGTGAGTGACTGGGTCCCCTCGTCCCCTCTCTCTGTGTGAGTGACAGGGTCCCCTTGTCCCCTCTCTCTCTGTGTGAGTGACAGGGTCCCCTTGTCCCCTCTCTCTGTGTGTGAGTGACCGGGTCTCCTTGTCCCCTCTCTCTGCGTGTGAGTGACAGGCTCCCCTTGTCCCCTCTCTCTGCGTGTGAGTGACAGGGTCCCCTCGTCCCCTCGCTCTGTGTGAGTGACCGGGTCCCCTCGTCCCCTCTCTCTGTCTGTGAGTGACCGGGTCCCCTCGTCCCCTCTCTCTGTGTGTGAGTGACTAGGTCTCCTCGTCCCCTCGCTCTGTGTGTGAGTGTCCGGGTCCCCTCGTCCCCTCTCTCCTGTGTGTGAGTGACCGGGTCCCCTCGTCCCCTCTCTCCTGTGTGTGAATGACCGGGTCTCCTCGTCCCCTCGCTCTGTGTGTGAGTGACCGGGTCTCCTCGTCCCCTCGCTCTGTGTGTGAGTGACCGGGTCTCCTCGTCCCCTCGCTCTGTGTGAGTGACCGGGTCTCCTCGTCCCCTCGCTCTGTGTGAGTGACCGGGTCTCCTCGTCCCCTCGCTCTGTGTGTGAGTGACCGGGTCCCCTCGTCCCCTCGCTCTGTGTGTGAGTGACAGGGTCCCCTCGTCCCCTCGCTCTGTGTGTGAGTGACGGGGTCTCCTCGTCCCCTCGCTCTGTGTGTGAGTGACGGCGTCTCCTCGTCCCCTCGCTCTGTGTGTGAGTGACCGGGTCTCCTCGTCCCATCGCTCTGTGTGTGAGTGACCGGGTCCCCTCGTCCCCTCGCTCTGTGTGTGAGTGACCGGGTCTCCTCGTCCCCTCGCTCTGTGTGTGAGTGACCGGGTCTCCTCGTCCCCTCGCTGTGTGTGTGAGTGACAGGGTCTCCTCGTCCCCTCGCTCTGTGTGAGTGACCGGGTCCGCTCGTCCGCTCGCTCTGTGTGTGAGTGACCGGATCTCCTCGTCCCCTCGCTCTGTGTGTGAGTGACCGGGTCCCCTTGTCCCCTCGCTCTGTGTGTGAGTGACCGGGTTCCCTCATCCCCTCGCTCTGTGTGTGAGTGACCGGGTCCCCTCGTCCCCTCGCTCTGTGTGTGAGTGACCGGGTCCCCTCGTCCCCTCGCTCTGTGTGTGAGTGACCGGGTCCCCTTGTCCCCTCGCTCTGTGTGTGAGTGACCGGGTTCCCTCATCCCCTCGCTCTGTGTGTGAGTGACCGGGTCCCCTCGTCCTCTTGCTCTGTGTGTGAGTGACCGGGTCCCCTCGTCCCCTCGCTCTGTGTGTGAGTGTCCGGGTCTCCTCGTCCCCTCGCTCTGTGTGTGAGTGACCAGGTCCCCTCGTCCCCTCGCTCTGTGTGTGAGTGACCGGGTCCCCTCGTCCCCTCGCTCTGTGTGTGAGTGACAGGGTCCCCTCCTCCCCTCGCTCTGTGTGAGTGACCGGGTCTCCTCGTCCCCTCGCTCTGCGTGTGAGTGGCCGGGTCCCCTCGTCCCCTCGCTCTGTGTGTGAGTGACCGGGTCCCCTCGTCCCCTCGCTCTGTGTGTGAGTGACCGGGTCTCCTCGTCCCCTCGCTCTGTGTGTGAGTGACCGGGTCTCCTCGTCCCCTCGCTGTGTGTGTGAGTGACCGGGTCTCCTCGTCCCCTCGCTCTGTGTGTGTGAGTGACCGGGTCCCCTCGTCCCCTCTCTCTGTGTGTGAGTGACCGGGTCCCCTCGTCCGCTCGCTCTGTGTGTGAGTGACCGGATCTCCTCGTCCCCTCGCTCTGTGTGTGAGTGACCGGGTCCCCTTGTCGCCTCGCTCTGTGTGTGAGTGACCGGGTTCCCTCATCCCCTCGCTCTGTGTGTGAGTGACCGGGTCCCCTCGTCCCCTCGCTCTGTGTGTGAGTGACAGGGTCCCCTCGTCCTCTTGCTCTGTGTGTGAGTGACCGGGTCCCCTCGTCCCCTCGCTCTGCGTGTGAGTGGCCGGGTCCCCTCGTCCCCTCGCTCTGCGTGAGTGACCGGGTCCCCTCGTCCCCTCGCTCTGTGTGTGAGTGACCGGGTCCCCTCGTCCCCTCGCTCTGTGTGTGAGTAACAGGGTCCCCTCGTCCCCTCGCTCTGTGTGTGAGTGACCGGGTCTCCTCGTCCCCTCGCTCTGTGTGTGAGTGACCGGGTCTCCTCGTCCCCTCGCTCTGTGTGTGAGTGACCGGGTCTCCTCGTCCCCTCGCTGTGTGTGTGAGTGACCGGGTCTCCTCGTCCCCTCGCTCTGTGTGTGAGTGACCGGGTCTCCTCTCTTTGTGTGTGAGTGACCGGGTCTCCTCGTCCACTCGCTCTGTGTGTGTGAGTGACAGGGTCCCCTCGTCTCCTCGCTCTGTGTGTGAATGACTGCGTCTCCTCGTCCCCTCGCTCTGTGTGTGAGTGACTGGGTCTCCTCGTCCCCTCGCTCTGTGTGTGAGTGACCGGGTCTCCTCGCTCTGTGTGTGAGTGACCGGGTCTCCTCGTCCCCTCGCTCTGTGTGAGTGACCGGGTCTCCTCGTCCCCTCGCTCTGTGTGTGAGTGACCGGGTCCCCTCGTTCCCTCCCTCTGTGTGTGAGTGACCGGGTCCCCTCGTCCCCTCGCTCTGTGTGTGAGTGACAGGGTCCCCTCGTCCCTTCGCTCTGTGTGTGAGTGACCGGGTCTCCTCGTCTCCTCGCTCTGTGTGAGTGACCGGGTCTCCTCGTCGCCTCGCTCTGTGTGTGAGTGACCGGGTCTCCTCGTCCCCTCGCTCTGTGTGAGAGTGACCGGGTCCCCTCGTCCCCTCGCTCTGTGTGTGAGTGACCGGATCTCCTCGTCCCCTCGCTCTGTGTGTGAGTGACCGGGTCCCCTCGTCCCCTCGCTCTGTGTGTGAGTGACCGGGTCCCCTCGTCCCCTCGCTCTGTGTGTGAGTGACCGGGTCCCCTCGTCCCCTCGCTCTGTGTGTGAGTGACCGGATCTCCTCGTCCCCTCGCTCTGTGTGTGAGTGACCGGGTCCCCTCGTCCCCTCGCTCTGTGTGAGTGACCGGGTCTCCTCGTCCCCTCGCTCTGTGTGAGTGACCGGGTCCCCTCGTCCCCTCGCTCTGTGTGTGAGTGACCGGGTCCCCTCGTCCCCTCGCTCTGTGTGAGTGACCGGGTCCCCTCGTACCCTCGCTCTGTGTGAGTGACCGGGTCCCCTCGTCCCCTCGCTCTGTGTGAGTGACCGGGTTCCCTCGTCCCCTCGCTCTGTGTGTGAGTGACCGGGTTCCCTCGTCCCCTCGCTCTGTGTGTGAGTGACCGGGTCTCCTCGTCCCCTCGCTCTGTGTGTGAGTGACCGGGTCCCCTCGTCCCCTCGCTCTGCGTGTGAGTGACCGGGTCCCCTCGTCCCCTCGCTCTGTGTGTGAGTGACCGGGTCTCCTCGTCGCCTCGCTCTGTGTGTGAGTGACCGGATCTCCTCGTCCCCTCGCTCTGTGTGTGAGTGACCGGGTCCCCTAGTCCCCTCGCTCTGTGTGTGAGTGACCGGGTTCCCTCGTCCCCTCGCTCTGTGTGTGAGTGACCGGGTTCCCTCGTCCCCTCGCTCTGTGTGTGAGTGACCGGGTTCCCTCGTCCCCTCGCTCTGTGTGTGAGTGACCGGGTTCCCTCGTCCCCTCGCTCTGTGTGTGATTGACCGGGTCCCCTCGTCCCCTCGCTCTGTGTGTGAGTGACAGGGTCCCCTCGTCCCCTCGCTCTGTGTGTGAGTGACCGGGTTCCCTCGTCCCCTCGCTCTGTGTGTGAGTGACCGGGTCACCTCGTCCCCTCGCTCTGTGTGTGAGTGACCGGGTCCCCTCGTCCCCTCGCTCTGTGTGTGAGTGACCGGGTCCCCTCGTCCCCTCGCTCTGTGTGTGAGTGACCGGGTCCCCTCGTCCCCTCGCTCTGCGTGTGAGTGACCGGGTCCCCTCGCTCTGCGTGTGAGTGACCGGTTCTCCTCGTCTCCTCGCTCTGTGTGAGTGACCGGGTCTCCTCGTCGCCTCGCTCTGTGTGTGAGTGACCGGGTCTCCTCGTCGCCTCGCTCTGTGTGTGAGTGACAGGGTCACCTCGTCGCCTTGCTCTGTGTGTGTGAGTGACAGGGTCCCCTCGTCGCCTCGCTCTGTGTGAGTGACCGGGTCTCCTCGTCGCCTCGCTCTTTGTGAGAGACATGGTCCCCTCGTCCCCTCGCTCTGTGTATGAGTGACCGGGTCTCCTCGTCACATCGCTCTGTGTGAATGACCGGGTCCCCACGTCCCCTCGCTCTGTGTGTGAGTGACCGGGTCCCCTCGTCCCCTCGCTCTGTGTGTGAGTGACCGGGTCCCCTCGTCCCCTCGCTCTGTGTGAGAGTGACCGGGTCCCCTCGTCCCCTCGCTCTGTGTGTGTGAGTGACCGGGTCCCCTCGACCCCTCTCTCCTGTGTGTGAGTGACCGGGTCTCCTCGTCCCCTCGCTCTGTGTGTGAGTGACCGGGTTCCCTCGTCCCCTCGCTCTGTGTGTGAGTGACCGGGTTCCCTCGTCCCCTCGCTCTGTGTGTGAGTGACCGGGTCCCCTCGTCCCCTCGCTCTGTGTGTGAGTGACAGGGTCCCCTCGTCGCCTTGCTCTGTGTGTGTGAGTGACCGGGTCCCCTCGTCGCCTCGCTCTGTGTGTGTGAGTGACAGGGTCCCCTCGTCGCCTCGCTCTGTGTGAGTGACCGGGTCTCTTCGTCGCCTCGCTCTTTGTGAGAGACATGGTCCCCTCGTCCCCTCGCTCTGTGTATGAGTGACCGGGTCTCCTCGTCACATCGCTCTGTGTGTGAGTGACCGGGTCCCCTCGTCCCCTCGCTCTGTGTGTGTGACCGGGTCTCCTCGTCCCCTCGCTCTGTGTGTGTGACCGGGTCTCCTCGTCCCCTCGCTCTGTGTGAGTGACCGGGTCCCCTCGTCCCCTCGCTCTGTGTATGAGTGACCGGGTCTCCTCGTCCCCTCGCTCTGTGTGAGTGACCCTGTCCCCTCGTCCACTCACTCTGTGTGTGAGTGACAGGGTCTCCTCGTCTCCTCGCTCTGTGTGCGAGTGACCGGGTCCCCTCGTCCCCTCGCTCTGTGTGAGTGACCGGGTCCCCTCGTCCCCTCGCTCTGTGTGTGAGTGACCGGGTCCCCTCGTCCCCTCGCTCTGTGTGTGAGTGACCGGGTCCCCTCGTCCCCTCGCTCTGTGTGTGAGTGACCAGGTCCCCTCGTCCCCTCGGTCTGTGTGTGAGTGACCGGGTCCTCTCGTCCCCTCGCTCTGTGTGAGTGACCGGGTCCCCTCGTCCCCTCGCTCTGTGTGTGAGTGACCGGGTCCCCTCGTCCCCTCGCTCTGTGTGTGAGTGACCGGGTCCCCTCGTCGCCTTGCTCTGTGTGTGTGAGTGACAGGGTCCCCTCGTCGCCTCGCTCTGTGTGAGTGACTGGGTCTCCTCGTCGCCTCGCTCTTTGTGAGAGACATGGTCCCCTCGTCCCCTCGCTCTGTGTATGAGTGACCGGGTCTCCTCGTCCCCTCGCTCTGTGTTTGAGTGACCGGGTTCCCTCGTCCCCTCTCTCTGTGTGTGAGTGACCGGGTTCCCTCG
Source organism: Hypanus sabinus (assembly GCF_030144855.1). Classification (NCBI taxonomy): domain Eukaryota; kingdom Metazoa; phylum Chordata; class Chondrichthyes; order Myliobatiformes; family Dasyatidae; genus Hypanus; species Hypanus sabinus. The sequence continues at coordinate 59,567 of NW_026781667.1, forward strand.
TCCCCTCGCTCTGTGTGTGAGTGACCGGGTCCCCTCGTCCCCTCTCTCTGCGTGTGAGTGACCGGGTCCCCTCGTCCCCTCGCTCTGCGTGTGAGTGACCGGGTCTCCTCTTCTCCTCGCACTGTGTGAGTGACCGGGTCTCCTCGTCCCCTCGCTCTGTGTGTGAGTGACCGGGTCTCCTCGACCCCTCGCTCTGTGTGTGAGTGACCGGGTCTCCTCGTCCCCTTGCTGTGTGTGTGAGTGACCGGGTCTCCTCGTCCCTTCGCTCTGTGTATGAGTGACAGGGTCTCCTCGTCCCCTCGCTCTGTGTGTGAGTGACAGGGTCCCCTCGTCGCCTTGCTCTGTGTGAGTGAGTGACCGGGTCCCCTCGTCGCCTTGCTCTGTGTGTGTGAGTGACAGGGTCCCCTCGTCGCCTCGCTCTGTGTGAGTGACTGGGTCTCCTCGTCGCCTCGCTCTTTGTGAGAGACATGGTCCCCTCGTCCCCTCGCTCTGTGTATGAGTGACCGGGTCTCCTCGTCCCCTCGCTCTGTGTTTGAGTGACCGGGTCCCCTCGTCCCCTCGCTCTGTGTGTGAGTGACAGGGTCCCCTCGTCCCCTCGCTCTGTGTGTGAGTGACCGGGTCCCCCTGTCCCCTCGTTCTGTGTGAGTGACCAGGTCTCCTCGTCCCCTCGTTCTCTGTGAGTGACAGGGTCCCCTTGTCCCTCGCTCTGTGTGAGAGTGACTGGGTCTCCTCGTCCCCTCGCTCTGTGTGTGAGTGACTGGGTCCCCTCGTCCCCTCTCTCTGTGTGAGTGACAGGGTCCCCTTGTCCCCTCTCTCTCTGTGTGAGTGACAGGGTCCCCTTGTCCCCTCTCTCTGTGTGTGAGTGACCGGGTCTCCTTGTCCCCTCTCTCTGCGTGTGAGTGACAGGCTCCCCTTGTCCCCTCTCTCTGCGTGTGAGTGACAGGGTCCCCTCGTCCCCTCGCTCTGTGTGAGTGACCGGGTCCCCTCGTCCCCTCTCTCTGTGTGTGAGTGACCGGGTCCCCTCGTCCCCTCTCTCTGTGTGTGAGTGACTAGGTCTCCTCGTCCCCTCGCTCTGTGTGTGAGTGTCCGGGTCCCCTCGTCCCCTCTCTCCTGTGTGTGAGTGACCGGGTCCCCTCGTCCCCTCTCTCCTGTGTGTGAATGACCGGGTCTCCTCGTCCCCTCGCTCTGTGTGTGAGTGACCGGGTCTCCTCGTCCCCTCGCTCTGTGTGTGAGTGACCGGGTCTCCTCGTCCCCTCGCTCTGTGTGAGTGACCGGGTCTCCTCGTCCCCTCGCTCTGTGTGAGTGACCGGGTCTCCTCGTCCCCTCGCTCTGTGTGTGAGTGACCGGGTCCCCTCGTCCCCTCGCTCTGTGTGTGAGTGACAGGGTCCCCTCGTCCCCTCGCTCTGTGTGTGAGTGACGGGGTCTCCTCGTCCCCTCGCTCTGTGTGTGAGTGACGGCGTCTCCTCGTCCCCTCGCTCTGTGTGTGAGTGACCGGGTCTCCTCGTCCCATCGCTCTGTGTGTGAGTGACCGGGTCCCCTCGTCCCCTCGCTCTGTGTGTGAGTGACCGGGTCTCCTCGTCCCCTCGCTCTGTGTGTGAGTGACCGGGTCTCCTCGTCCCCTCGCTCTGTGTGTGAGTGACAGGGTCTCCTCGTCCCCTCGCTCTGTGTGAGTGACCGGGTCCGCTCGTCCGCTCGCTCTGTGTGTGAGTGACCGGATCTCCTCGTCCCCTCGCTCTGTGTGTGAGTGACCGGGTCCCCTTGTCCCCTCGCTCTGTGTGTGAGTGACCGGGTTCCCTCATCCCCTCGCTCTGTGTGTGAGTGACCGGGTCCCCTCGTCCCCTCGCTCTGTGTGTGAGTGACCGGGTCCCCTCGTCCCCTCGCTCTGTGTGTGAGTGACCGGGTCCCCTTGTCCCCTCGCTCTGTGTGTGAGTGACCGGGTTCCCTCATCCCCTCGCTCTGTGTGTGAGTGACCGGGTCCCCTCGTCCTCTTGCTCTGTGTGTGAGTGACCGGGTCCCCTCGTCCCCTCGCTCTGTGTGTGAGTGTCCGGGTCTCCTCGTCCCCTCGCTCTGTGTGTGAGTGACCAGGTCCCCTCGTCCCCTCGCTCTGTGTGTGAGTGACCGGGTCCCCTCGTCCCCTCGCTCTGTGTGTGAGTGACAGGGTCCCCTCCTCCCCTCGCTCTGTGTGAGTGACCGGGTCTCCTCGTCCCCTCGCTCTGCGTGTGAGTGGCCGGGTCCCCTCGTCCCCTCGCTCTGTGTGTGAGTGACCGGGTCCCCTCGTCCCCTCGCTCTGTGTGTGAGTGACCGGGTCTCCTCGTCCCCTCGCTCTGTGTGTGAGTGACCGGGTCTCCTCGTCCCCTCGCTGTGTGTGTGAGTGACCGGGTCTCCTCGTCCCCTCGCTCTGTGTGTGTGAGTGACCGGGTCCCCTCGTCCCCTCTCTCTGTGTGTGAGTGACCGGGTCCCCTCGTCCGCTCGCTCTGTGTGTGAGTGACCGGATCTCCTCGTCCCCTCGCTCTGTGTGTGAGTGACCGGGTCCCCTTGTCGCCTCGCTCTGTGTGTGAGTGACCGGGTTCCCTCATCCCCTCGCTCTGTGTGTGAGTGACCGGGTCCCCTCGTCCCCTCGCTCTGTGTGTGAGTGACAGGGTCCCCTCGTCCTCTTGCTCTGTGTGTGAGTGACCGGGTCCCCTCGTCCCCTCGCTCTGCGTGTGAGTGGCCGGGTCCCCTCGTCCCCTCGCTCTGCGTGAGTGACCGGGTCCCCTCGTCCCCTCGCTCTGTGTGTGAGTGACCGGGTCCCCTCGTCCCCTCGCTCTGTGTGTGAGTAACAGGGTCCCCTCGTCCCCTCGCTCTGTGTGTGAGTGACCGGGTCTCCTCCTCTCCTCGCTCTGTATGAGTGACCGGGTCTCCTCGTCCCCTCGCTCTGTGTGTGAGTGACCGGGTCTCCTCGTCGCCTCGCTCTTTGTGTGAGTGACAGGGTCCCCTCGTCCCTTCGCTCTGTGTGTGAGTGACCGGGTCTCCTCGTCTCCTCGGTCTTTGTGAGAGACATGGTCCCCTTGTCCCCTCGCTCTGTGTGTGAGTGACCGGGTCTCCTCGTCCCCTCGCTGTGTGTGAGTGACCGGGTCTCCTCGTCCCCTCGCTCTGTGTGAGTGACCGGGTCCCCTCGTCCCCTCGCTCTGTGTGTGAGTGACCGGGTCCCCTCGTCCCCTCGCTCTGTGTGTGAGTGACCGGGTCCCCTCGTCCCCTCGCTCTGCGTGTGAGTGACCGGGTCCCCTCGTCCCCTCGCTCTGTGTGTGAGTGACCGGGTCCCCTCGTCCCCTCGCTCTGTGTGTGAGTGACCTGGTCTCCTCGTCCCCTCGCTCTGTGTGAGAGACCGGATCCCCTCGTCCCCTCGCTCTGTGTGTGAGTGACCGGGTCTCCTCGTCCCCTCGCTCTGTGTGTGAGTGACCGGGTCCCCTCGTCCCCTCGCTCTGTGTGTGAGTGACCGGGTCTCCTCGTCCCCTCGCTGTGTGTATGAGTGACAGGGTCCACTCGTCCCCTCGCTCTGTGTGAGTGACAGGGTCCCCTCGTCCCCTCGCTCTGTCTGATTTACCGGGTCCCCTCGTCCCCTCGCTCTGTGTGAGTGACAGGGTCCCCTCGTCCCCTCGCTCTGTCTGATTTACCGGGTCCCCTCGTCCCCTCGCTCTGTGTGAGTGACAGGGTCCCCTCGTCGCCTCGCTCTGAGTGACCGGGTCCCCTCGTCGCCTCGCTCTGTGTGAGTGACCGGGTCCCCTCGTCCACTCGCTCTGTGTGAGTGACAGGGTCCCGTCGTCCCCTCGCTCTGTGTATGAGTGACCTGGGCTCCTCGTCCCCTCGCTCTGTGTGAGTGACCGGGTTCACTCGTCCCCTCGCTCTGTGTGTGAGTGAACGGGTCCCCTCGTTCCCTCGCTCTGTGTGTGAGTGACAGGGTCCCATCTTCCCTTCGCTCTGTGTGAGTGACCGGGTCTCCTCGTCCCCTCGCTCTGTGTGTGAGTGACCGGGTCCCCTCGTCCCCTCGCTCTGTGAGTGAGTGACCGGGTCCCCTCGTCCCCTCTCTCTGTGTGTGAGTGACCGGGTCCCCTCGTCCGCTCGCTCTGTGTGTGAGTGACCGGATCTCCTCGTCCCCTCGCTCTGTGTGTGAGTGACCGGGTCCCCTTGTCCCCTCGCTCTGTGTGTGAGTGACCGGGTCCCCTCGTCCCCTCGCTCTGTGTGAGAGACAGGGTCCACTCGTCCCCTCGCTCTGTGTGTGAGTGACAGGGTCCCCTTGTCCCCTCGCTCTGTGTGTGAGTGACCGGGTCTCCTCGTCCCCTCGCTCTGTGTGTGAGTGACCGGGTCCCCTCGTCCCCTCGCTCTGTGAGTGAGTGACCGGGTCCCCTCGTCCCCTCTCTCTGTGTGTGAGTGACCGGGTCCCCTCGTCCGCTCGCTCTGTGTGTGAGTGACCGGATCTCCTCGTCCCCTCGCTCTGTGTGTGAGTGACCGGGTCCCCTTGTCCCCTCGCTCTGTGTGTGAGTGACCGGGTTCCCTCATCCCCTCGCTCTGTGTGTGAGTGACCGGGTCCCCTCGTCCCCTCGCTCTGTGTGTGAGTGACAGGGTCCCCTCGTCCTCTTGCTCTGTGTGTGAGTGACCGGGTCCCCTCGTCCCCTCGCTCTGTGTGTGAGTGTCCGGGTCTCCTCGTCCCCTCGGTCTGTGTGTGAGTGACCAGGTCCCCTCGTCCCCTCGCTCTGTGTGAGTGACCGGGTCTCCTCGTCCCCTCGCTCTGCGTGTGAGTGGCCGGGTCCCCTCGTCCCCTCGCTCTGCGTGTGAGTGACCGGGTCCCCTCGTCCCCTCGCTCTGTGTGTGAGTGACCGGGTCCCCTCGTCCCCTCGCTCTGTGTGTGAGTGACAGGGTCCCCTCGTCCCTTCGCTCTGTGTGTGAGTGACCGGGTCTCCTCGTCCCCTCGCTGTGTGTGAGTGACCGGGTCTCCTCGTCCCCTCGCTCTGTGTGAGTGACCGGGTCTCCTCGTCCACTTGCTCTGTGTGTGAGTGACCGGGTTCCCTCGTCCCCTCGCTCTGTGTGAGTGACCGGGTCCCCTCGTCCCCTCGCTCTGTGTAGGAGTGACCGGGTCTCCTCGTCCCCTCGCTCTGTGTGAGTGACCGGGTCTCCTCGTCCCCTCGCTCTGTGTGTGACTGACCGGGTCCCCTCGTCCCCTCGCTCTGTGTGTGACTGACCGGATCCCCTCGTCCCCTCGCTCTGTGTGTGAGTGACCGGGTCTCCTCGTCCCCTCGCTCTGTGTGTGAGTGCCCGGGTCCCCTCGTCCTCTCGCTCTGTGTGTGAGTGACCGGGTCTCCTCGTCCCCTCTCTCTGTGCGAGAGACAGGGTCCACTCGTCCCCTCGCTGTGTGTATGAGTGACAGGGTCCACTCGTCCCCTCGCTCTGTGTGAGTGACAGGGTCCCCTCTTCCCCTCACTCTGTCTGAGTGACCGGGTCCCCTCGTCCACTCGCTCTGTGTGAGTGACAGGGTCCCGTCGTCCCCTCGCTCTGTGTATGAGTGACCTGGTCTCCTCGTCCCCTCGCTCTGTGTGTGAGTGCCCGGGTCTCCTCGTCCCCTCGCTCTGTGTGAGTGACCCTGTCCCCTCGTCCACTCACTCTGTGTGTGAGTGACAGGGTCTCCTCGTCTCCTCGCTCTGTGTGCGAGTGACCGGGTCCCCTCGTCCCCTCGCTCTGTGTGAGTGACCGGGTCCCCTCGTCCCCTCGCTCTGTGTGTGAGTGACCGGGTCCCCTCGTCCCCTCACTCTGTGTGTGATTGACCGGGTCCCCTCGTCCCCTCGCTCTGTGTGTGAGTGACCGGGTCCCCTCGTCCCCTCGGTCTGTGTGTGAGTGACCGGGTCCTCTCGTCCCCTCGCTCTGTGTGAGTGACCGGGTCCCCTCGTCCCCTCGCTCTGTGTGTGAGTGACCGGGTCCCCTCGCTCTGTGTGTGAGTGACCGGGTCCCCTCGTCGCCTCGCTCTGTGTGTCAGTGACCGGGTCTCCTCGTCGCCTCACTCTGTGTGTGAGTGACAGGGTCCCCTCGTCGCCTCGCTCTGTGTGAGTGACCGGGTCTCCACGTCTCCTCGACCTGTGTGAGTGACCGGGTCTCCTCATCCCCTCGCTCTGTGTGAGTGACCGGGTCTCCTCGTCCCCTCGCTCTGTGTGAGTGACCCTGTCCCCTCGTCCACTCACTCTGTGTGTGAGTGACAGGGTCTCCTCGTCTCCTCGCTCTGTGTGCGAGTGACCGGGTCCCCGCGTCCCCTCGCTCTGTGTATGAGTGACCGGGTCTCCTCGTCCCCTCGCTCTGTGTGAGTGACGGTCCCCTCGTCCCCTCGCTCTGTGTGAGTGACCGGGTCCCCTCGTCCCCTCGCTCTGTGTGAGTGACCGGGTCCCCTCGTCCCCTCGCTCTGTGTGTGAGTGACCGGGTCCCCTCGTCCCCTCGCTCTGTGTGTGAGTGACCGGGTCCCCTCGTCCCCTCGCTCTGTGTGTGAGTGACCGGGTCCCCTCGTCCCCTCGGTCTGTGTGTGAGTGACCGGGTCCTCTCGTCCCCTCGCTCTGTGTGAGTGACCGGGTCCCCTCGTCCCCTCGCTCTGTGTGTGAGTGACCGGGTCCCCTCGTCCACTCGCTCTGTGTGTGTGTGACCGGGTCCCCTCGTCGCCTCGCTCTGTGTGTGAGTGACCGGGTCTCCTCGTCGCCTCACTCTGTGTGTGAGTGACCGGGTCTCCACGTCTCCTCGACCTGTGTGAGTGACCGGGTCTCCTCATCCCCTCGCTCTGTGTGAGTGACCGGGTCTCCTCGTCCCCTCGCTCTGTGTGTGAGTGACAGGGTCCCCTCGTCCCGTCACTCTGTGTGTGAGTGACAGGGTCCCCTCGTCGCCTCGCTCTGTGTGAGTGACCGGGTCCCCTCGTCCCCTCGCTCTGTGTGAGTGACTGGGTCCCCTCGTCCCCTTGCTCTGTGTGAGTGACTGGGTCTCCTCGTCCCCTCGCTCTGTGTGTGAGTGACCGGGTCCCCTCGTCCCCTCGCTCTGTGTGAGTGACAGGGTCCCGTCGTCCCCTCGCTCTGTGTATGAGTGACCTGGTCTCCTCGTCCCCTCGCTCTGTGTGAGTGACCGGGTTCACTCGTCCCCTCGCTCTGTGTGTGAGTGACCTGGTCTCCTCGTCCCCTCGCTCTGTGTGAGTGACCGGGTCTCCTCGTCCCCTCGCTCTGTGTGTGAGTGACCGGGTCCCCTCGTCCCCTCGCTCTGTGTGTGAGTGACAGGGTCCCCTCGTCCCCTCGCTCTGTGTGTGAGTGACGGGGTCTCCTCGTCCCCTCGCTCTGTGTGTGAGTGACGGCGTCTCCTCGTCCCCTCGCTCTGTGTGTGAGTGACCGGGTCTCCTCGTCCCATCGCTCTGTGTGTGAGTGACCGGGTCCCCTCGTCCCCTCGCTCTGTGTGTGAGTGACCGGGTCTCCTCGTCCCCTCGCTCTGTGTGTGAGTGACCGGGTCTCCTCGTCCCCTCGCTGTGTGTGTGAGTGACCGGGTCTCCTCGTCCCCTCGCTCTGTGTGTGTGAGTGACCGGGTCCCCTCGTCCCCTCTCTCTGTGTGTGAGTGACCGGGTCCGCTCGTCCGCTCGCTCTGTGTCTGAGTGACCGGATCTCCTCGTCCCCTCGCTCTGTGTGTGAGTGACCGGGTCCCCTTGTCGCCTCGCTCTGTGTGTGAGTGACCGGGTTCCCTCATCCCCTCGCTCTGTGTGTGAGTGACCGGGTCCCCTCGTCCCCTCGCTCTGTGTGTGAGTGACAGGGTCCCCTCGTCCTCTTGCTCTGTGTGTGAGTGACCGGGACCCCTCGTCCCCTCGCTCTGCGTGTGAGTGGCCGGGTCCCCTCGTCCCCTCGCTCTGCGTGAGTGACCGGGTCCCCTCGTCCCCTCGCTCTGTGTGTGAGTGACCGGGTCCCCTCGTCCCCTCGCTCTGTGTGTGAGTGACCGGGTCCCCTCGTCCCCTCGCTCTGTGTGTGAGTGACCGGGTCCCCTCGTCCCCTCGCTCTGTGTGTGAGTGACCGGGTCCCCTCGTCCCCTCGCTCTGTGTGTGAGTGACCGGGTCCCCTCGTCCCCTCGCTCTGTGTGTGAGTGACAGGGTCCCCTCGTCCTCTTGCTCTGTGTGTGAGTGACCGGGTCTCCTCGTCCGCTCTCTCTGTGTGAGAGACAGGGTCCACTCGTCCCCTCGCTCTGTGTGTGAGTGACCGGGTCTCCTCGTCCCCTCGCTCTGTGTGTGAGTGACTGTGTCTCCTCGTCCCCTCGCTCTGTGTGTGAGTGACCGGGTCCCCTCGTTCCCTCGCTCTGTGTGAGTGACAGGGTCCCATCTTCCCTTCGCTCTGTGTGAGTGACCGGGTCTCCTCGTCCCCTCGCTCTGTGTGAGAGACAGGGTCCACTCGTCCCCTCGCTCTGTGTGTGAGTGACAGGGTCCCCTTGTCCCCTCGCTCTGTGTGTGAGTGACCGGGTCCCCTCGTCCGCTCGCTCTGTGTGTGAGTGACCGGATCTCCTCGTCCCCTCGCTCTGTGTGTGAGTGACCGGGTCCCCTTGTCCCCTCGCTCTGTGTGTGAGTGACCGGGTCCCCTCGTCCCCTCGCTCTGTGTGTGAGTGACAGGGTCCCCTCGTCCTCTTGCTCTGTGTGTGAGTGACCGGGTCTCCTCGTCCCCTCGCTCTGTGTGTGAGTGACCGGGTCCCCTCGTCCCCTCGCTCTGTGAGTGAGTGACCGGGTCCCCTCGTCCCCTCTCTCTGTGTGTGAGTGACCGGGTCCCCTCGTCCGCTCGCTCTGTGTGTGAGTGACCGGATCTCCTCGTCCCCTCGCTCTGTGTGTGAGTGACCGGGTCCCCTCATCCCCTCGCTGTGTGTGTGAGTGACCGGGTCCCCTCGTCCCCTCGCTCTGTGTGTGAGTGACAGGGTCCCCTCGTCCTCTTGCTCTGTGTGTGAGTGACCGGGTCCCCTCGTCCCCTCGCTCTGTGTGTGAGTGTCCGGGTCTCCTCGTCCCCTCGCTCTGTGTGTGAGTGACCAGGTCCCCTCGTCCCCTCGCTCTGTGTGTGAGTGACCGGGTCCCCTCATCCCCTCGCTCTGTGTGTGAGTGACAGGGTCCCCTCCTCCCCTCGCTCTGTGTGAGTGACCGGGTCTCCTCGTCCCCTCGCTCTGCGTGTGAGTGGCCGGGTCCCCTCGTCCCCTCGCTCTGCGTGTGAGTGACCGGGTCCCCTCGTCCCCTCGCTCTGTGTGTGAGTGACCGGGTCCCCTCGTCCCCTCGCTCTGTGTGTGAGTGACCGGGTCCCCTCGTCCCCTCGCTCTGTGTGTGAGTGACAGGGTCCCCTCGTCCCTTCGCTCTGTGTGTGAGTGACCGGGTCTCCTCGTCTCCTCGCTCTTTGTGAGAGACATGGTCCCCTCGTCCCCTCGCTCTGTGTGTGAGTGACCGGGTCTCCTCGTCCCCTCGCTGTGTGTGAGTGACCGGGTCTCCTCGTCCCCTCGTTCTGTGTGAGTGACCGGGTCTCCTCGTCCACTCGCTCTGTGTGTGAGTGACCGGATCCCCTCGTCCCCTCGCTCTGTGTGTGAGTGACCGGGTCTCCTCGTCCCCTCGCTCTGTGTGTGACTGACCGGGTCCCCTCGTCCCCTCGCTCTGTGTGTGACTGACCGGATCCCCTCGTCCCCTCGCTCTGTGTGTGAGTGACCGGGTCTCCTCGTCCCCTCGCTCTGTGTGTGAGTGCCCGGGTCCCCTCGTCCTCTCGCTCTGTGTGTGAGTGACCGGGTCTCCTCGTCCCCTCTCTCTGTGCGAGAGACAGGGTCCACTCGTCCCCTCGCTGTGTGTATGAGTGACAGGGTCCACTCGTCCCCTCGCTCTGTGTGAGTGACAGGGTCCCCTCTTCCCCTCACTCTGTCTGAGTGACCGGGTCCCCTCGTCCACTCGCTCTGTGTATGAGTGACCTGCTCTCCTCGTCCCCTCGCTCTGTGTGAGTGACCGGGTTCACTCGTCCCCTCGCTCTGTGTGTGAGTGACAGGGTCCCCTCGTCCCCTCGCTCTGTGTGTGAGTGACCGGGTCCCCTCGTCCCCTCGCTCTGTGTGTGAGTGACCTGGTCTCCTCGTCCCCTCGTCCCCTCGCTCTGTGTGTGAGTGACCTGGTCTCCTCGTCCCCTCGCTCTGTGTGAGTGACCGGATCTCCTCGTCCCCTCGCTCTGTGTATGAGTGACCGGGTCTCCTCGTCCCCTCGCTCTGTGTGAGTGACCGGGTCCCCTCGTCCCCTCGCTCTGTGTATGAGTGACCGGGTCTCCTCGTCCCCTCGCTCTGTGTGAGTGACCCTGTCCCCTCGTCCACTCACTCTGTGTGTGAGTGACAGGGTCTCCTCGTCTCCTCGCTCTGTGTGCGAGTGACCGGGTCCCCTCGTCCCCTCGCTCTGTGTGAGTGACCGGGTCCCCTCGTCCCCTCGCTCTGTGTGTGAGTGACCGGGTCCCCTCGTCCCCTCGCTCTGTGTGTGAGTGACCGGGTCCCCTCGTCCCCTCGCTCTGTGTGTGAGTGACCGGGTCCCCTCGTCCCCTCGGTCTGTGTGTGAGTGACCGGGTCCTCTCGTCCCCTCGCTCTGTGTGAGTGACCGGGTCCCCTCGTCCCCTCGCTCTGTGTGTGAGTGACCGGGTCCCCTCGTCCCCTCGCTCTGTGTGTGAGTGACCGGGTCCCCTCGTCGCCTCGCTCTGTGTGTGAGTGACCGGGTCTCCTCGTCGCCTCACTCTGTGTGTGAGTGACAGGGTCCCCTCGTCGCCTCGCTCTGTGTGAGTGACCGGGTCTCCACGTCTCCTCGACCTGTGTGAGTGACCGGGTCTCCTCATCCCCTCGCTCTGTGTGAGTGACCGGGTCTCCTCGTCCCCTCGCTCTCTGTGAGTGACTCTGTCCCCTCGTCCACTCACTCTGTGTGTGAGTGACAGGGTCTCCTCGTCTCCTCGCTCTGTGTGCGAGTGACCGGGTCCCCTCGTCCCCTCGCTCTGTGTATGAGTGACCGGGTCTCCTCGTCCCCTCGCTCTGTGTGAGTGACCGGGTCCCCTCGTCCCCTCGCTCTGTGTGAGTGACCGGGTCCCCTCGTCCCCTCGCTCTGTGTGAGTGACCGGGTCCCCTCGTCCCCTTGCTCTGTGTGTGAGTGACCGGGTCCCCTCGTCCCCTCGCTCTGTGTGTGAGTGACCGGGTCACCTCGTCCCCTCGCTCTGTGTGTGAGTGACCAGGTCCCCTCGTCCCCTCGGTCTGTGTGTGAGTGACCGGGTCCTCTCGTCCCCTCGCTCTGTGTGTGAGTGACCGGGTCCCCTCGTCCACTCGCTCTGTGTGTGAGTGACCGGGTCCCCTCGTCGCCTCGCTCTGTGTGTGAGTGACCGGGTCTCCTCGTCGCCTCACTCTGTGTGTGAGTGACCGGGTCTCCACGTCTCCTCGACCTGTGTGAGTGACCGGGTCTCCTCATCCCCTCGCTCTGTGTGAGTGACCGGGTCTCCTCGTCCCCTCGCTCTGTGTGTGAGTGACAGGGTCCCCTCGTCCCGTCACTCTGTGTGTGAGTGACAGGGTCCCCTCGTCGCCTCGCTCTGTGTGAGTGACCGGGTCCCCTCGTCCCCTCGCTCTGTGTGAGTGACCGGGTCCCCTCGTCCCCTCGCTCTGTGTGAGTGACTGGGTCTCCTCGTCCCCTCGCTCTGTGTGTGAGTGACCGGGTCCCCTCGTCCCCTCGCTCTGTGTGAGTGACCGGGTCCCCTCGTCCCCTCGCTCTGTGTGAGTGACCGGGTCCCCTCGTCCCCTCGCTCTGTGTGAGTGACTGGGTCTCCTCGTCCCCTCGCCCTGTGTGAGTGACCGGGTCTCCTCGTCCCCTCGCTCTGTGTGTGAGTGACAGGGTCCCCTCGTCCCGTCACTCTGTGTGTGAGTGACAGGGTCCCCTCGTCGCCTCGCTCTGTGTGAGTGACCGGGTCCCCTCGTCCCCTCGCTCTGTGTGAGTGACCGGGTCCCCTCGTCCCCTCGCTCTGTGTGAGTGACTGGGTCTCCTCGTCCCCTCGCTCTGTGTGTGAGTGACCGGGTCCCCTCGTCCCCTCGCTCTGTGTGAGTGACAGGGTCCCGTCGTCCCCTCGCTCTGTGTATGAGTGACCGGGTCTCCTCGTCCCCTCGCTCTGTGTGAGTGACCGGGTCCTCTCGTCCCCTCGCTCTGTGAGTGAGTGACAGGGTCCCCTCGTCCCCTCGCTCTGTGAGTGAGTGACCGGGTCCCCTCGTCCCCTCTCTCTGTGTGTGAGTGACCAGGTCCCCTCGTCCCCTCGCTCTGTGTGTGAGTGACAGGGTCCCCTCGTCGCCTCGCTCTGTGTGAGTGACCGGGTCCCCTCGTCCCCTCGCTCTGTGTGAGTGACCGGGTCCCCTCGTCCCCTCGCTCTGTGTGTGAGTGACCGGGTCCCCTCGTCCCCTCGCTCTGTGTGTGAGTGACCAGGTCCCCTCGTCCCCTCGGTCTGTGTGTGAGTGACCGGGTCCTCTCGTCCCCTCGCTCTGTGTGAGTGACCAGGTCCCCTCGTCCCCTCGCTCTGTGTGTGAGTGACCGGGTCCCCTCGTCCCCTCGCTCTGTGTGTGTGAGTGACCGGGTCCCCTCGTCCCCTCGCTCTGTGTGTGAGTGACCGGGTCCCCTCGTCGCCTCGCTCTGTGTGTGAGTGACCGGGTCTCCTCGTCGCCTCACTCTGTGTGTGAGTGACCGGGTCTCCACGTCTCCTCGACCTGTGTGAGTGACCGGGTCTCCTCATCCCCTCGCTCTGTGTGAGTGACCGGGTCTCGTCGTCCCCTCGCTCTGTGTGTGAGTGACAGGCTCCCCTCGTCCCGTCACTCTGTGTGTGAGTGACAGGGTCCCCTCGTCGCCTCGCTCTGTGTGAGTGACCGGGTCCCCTCGTCCCCTCGCTCTGTGTGAGTGACCGGGTCCCCTCGTCCCCTCGCTCTGTGTGAGTGACTGGGTCTCCTCGTCCCCTCGCTCTGTGTGTGAGTGACCGGGTCCCCTCGTCCCCTCGCTCTGTGTGAGTGACAGGGTCCCGTCGTCCCCTCGCTCTGTGTATGAGTGACCTGGTCTCCTCGTCCCCTCGCTCTGTGTGAGTGACCGGGTTCACTCGTCCCCTCGCTCTGTGTGTGAGTGACCGGGTCCCCTCGTCCCCTCGCTCTGCGTGTGAGTGACCGGGTCCCCTCGTCCCCTCGCTCTGTGTGTGAGTGACCGGGTCTCCACGCTCTGTGTGTGAGTGACCGGGTCTCCTTGTCCCCTCGCTCTGTGTGTGAGTGACTGTGTCTCCTCGTCCCCTCGCTCTGTGTGTGAGTGATCGGGTCCCCTCGTCCCCACGCTCTGTGTGTGAGTGACTGGGTCTCCTCGCTCTGTGTGTGAGTGATCGGGTCCCCTCGTCCCCTCGCTCTGCGTATGAGTGACTGTGTCTCCTCGTCCCCTCGCTCTGTGTGTGAGTGACCGGGTCCCCTCGTTCCCTCGCTCTGTGTGTGAGTGACAGGGTCCCATCTTCCCTTCGCTCTGTGTGAGTGACCGGGTCTCCTCGTCGCCTCGCTCTGTGTGTGAGTGACCGGGTCTCCTCGTCCCCTCGCTCTGTGTGAGTGACCGGGTCTCCTCGTCCCCTCGCTCTGTGTGTGAGTGACCGGGTCCCCTCGTCCCCTCGCTCTGTGAGTGAGTGACCGGGTCCCCTCGTCCCCTCTCTCTGTGTGTGAGTGACCAGGTCCCCTCGTCCACTCGCTCTGTGTGTGAGTGACCGGGTCCCCTCGTCCCCTCGCTCTGTGTGTGAGTGACAGGGTCCCCTCGTCCCTTCGCTCTGTGTGTGAGTGACCGGGTCTCCTCGTCCCCTCGCTCTGTGTGTGAGTGACAGGGTCCCCTCCTCCCCTCGCTCTGTGTGAGTGACCGGGTCTCCTCGTCCCCTCGCTCTGCGTGTGAGTGGCCGGGTCCCCTCGTCCCCTCGCTCTGCGTGTGAGTGACCGGGTCCCCTCGTCCCCTCGCTCTGTGTGTGAGTGACCGGCTCCCCTCGTCCCCTCGCTCTGTGTGTGAGTGACCGGGTCCCCTCGTCCCCTCGCTCTGTGTGTGAGTGACCGGGTCTCCTCGTCCCCTCGCTGTGTGTGAGTGACCGGGTCCCCTCGTCCCCTCGCTCTGCGTGTGAGTGACCGGGTCCCCTCGTCCCCTCGCTCTGTGTGTGAGTGACAGGGTCCCCTCGTCCCTTCGCTCTGTGTGTGAGTGACCGGGTCTCCTCGTCCCCTCGCTCTGTGTGTGAGTGACAGGGTCCCCTCCTCCCCTCGCTCTGTGTGAGTGACCGGGTCTCCTCGTCCCCTCGCTCTGCGTGTGAGTGGCCGGGTCCCCTCGTCCCCTCGCTCTGCGTGTGAGTGACCGGGTCCCCTCGTCCCCTCGCTCTGCGTGTGAGTGACCGGGTCCCCTCGTCCCCTCGCTCTGTGTGTGAGTGACCGGGTCCCCTCGTCCCCTCGCTCTGTGTGTGAGTGACCGGGTCTCCTCGTCCCCTCGCTGTGTGTGAGTGACAGGGTCCCCTCGTCCCCTCGCTCTGCGTGTGAGTGACCGGGTCCCCTCGTCCCCTCGCTCTCTGTGTGAGTGACCGAGTCCCCTCGTCCCCTCGCTCTGTGTGTGAGTGACCGGATCCCCTCGTCCCCTCGCTCTGTGTGTGAGTGACCGGGTCTCCTCGTCCCCTCGCTCTCTGTGTGAGTGACCGAGTCCCCTCGTCCCCTCGCTCTGTGTGTGAGTGACCGGATCCCCTCGTCCCCTCGCTCTGTGTGTGAGTGACCGGGTCTCCTCGTCCCCTCGCTCTCTGTGTGAGTGACCGGGTCTCCTCGTCCCCTCGCTCTGTGTGTGAGTGACCGGGTCTCCTCTTCGCCTCGCTCTGTGTGTGAGTGACCGGATCCCCTCGTCCCCTCGCTCTCTGTGTGAGTGACCGAGTCCCCTCGTCCCCTCGCTCTGTGTGTGAGTGACCGGATCCCCTCGTCCCCTCGCTCTGTGTGTGAGTGCCCGGGTCCCCTCGTCCCCTCGCTCTGTGTGTGAGTGACCGGGTCTCCTCGTCCCCTCGCTGTGTGTGAGTGACAGGGTCCCCTCGTCCCCTCGCTCTGCGTGTGAGTGACCGGGTCTCCTCGTCCCGTCACTCTGTGTGTGAGACAGGGTCCCCTCGTCCCCTCGCTCTGTGTGAGAGACAGGGTCCCCTCGTCCCCTCGCTCTGTGTGTGAGTGACCGGGTCCCCTCGTCCCCTCGCTGTGTGTGAGTGACAGGGTCCCCTCGTCCCCTCGCTGTGTGTGAGTGACAGGGTCCCCTCGTCCCCTCGCTCTGCGTGTGAGTGACCGGGTCTCCTCGTCCCGTCACTCTGTGTGTGAGACAGGGTCCCCTCGTCCCCTCGCTCTGTGTGAGAGACAGGGTCCCCTCGTCCCCTCGCTCTGTGTGTGAGTGACCGGGTCCCCTCGTCCCCTCGCTCTGCGTGTGAGTGACCGGTTCCCCTCGTCCCCTCGCTCTGTGTGTGAGTGACCGGATCCCCTCGTCCCCTCGCTCTGTGTGTGAGTGACCGGGTCTCCTCGTCCCCTCGCTCTGTGTGTGAGTGACCGGATCCCCTCGTCCCCTCGCTCTGTGTGTGAGTGACCGGGTCCCCTCGTCCCCTCGCTCTGTGTGTGAGTGACCGGGTCTCCTCGTCCCCTCTCTCTGTGTGAGTGACCGGGTCTCCTCGTCCGCTCGCTCTGTGTGTGAGTGACCGGGTCTCCTCGTCTCCTCGCTCTGTGTGTGAGTGACCGGGTCTCCTCGTCCACTCGCTCTGTGTGTGACTGACCGGGTATCCTCGTCCACTCGCTCTGTGTATGAGTGACCGGGTATCCTCGTCCACTCGCTCTGTGTGTGTGAGTGACCGGGTCTCCTCGTCTCCTCGCTCTGTGTGTGAGTGACCGGGTATCCTCGTCCACTCGCTCTGTGTATGAGTGACCGGGTCTCCTCGTCACATCGCTCTGTGTGAGTGACCGGGTCTCCTCGTCCCCTCGCTCTGTGTGTGAGTGACCGGGTTCCCTCGTCCCCTCGCTCTGTGTGTGAGTGACCGGGTCCCCTCGTCCCCTCGCTCTGTGTGTGAGTGACCGGGTTCCCTCGTCCCCTCGCTCTGTGTGTGAGTGCCCGGGTCCCCTCGTCCCCTCGCTCTGTGTGTGAGTGCCCGGGTCCCCTCGTCGCCTCGCTCTGTGTGTGAGTGACCGGGTCCACTCGTCCCCTCGCTGTGTGTATGAGTGACCGGGTCTCCTCGTCCCCTCGCTCTGTGTGAGTGACCGGGTCCCCTCGTCCCCTCTCTCTGTGTGAGTGACCGGGTCTCCTCGTCCCCTCTCTCTGTGTGAGAGACAGGGTCCACTCGTCCCCTCGCTGTGTGTATGAGTGACCGGGTCTCCTCGTCCCCTCGCTCTGTGTGTGAGTGACCGGGTCTCCTTGTCCCCTCGCTCTGTGTGTGAGTGACCGGGTCTCCTCGTCCCCTCGCTCTGTGTGTGAGTGACCGGGTCTCCTCGTCCCCTCGCTCTGTGTGTGAGTGACCGGGTCCCCTCGTCCCCTCGCTCTGTGTATGAGTGACCGGGTCTCCTCGTCCCCTCGCTCTGTGTGAGTGACCCTGTCCCCTCGTCTCCTCGCTCTGTGTGCGAGTGACCGGGTCCCCTCGTCCCCTCGCTCTGTGTGAGAGACAGGGTCCCCTCGTCCCCTCGCTCTGTGTGAGTGACCGGGTCCCCTCGTCCCCTCGCTGTGTGTGAGTGACAGGGTCCCCTCGTCCCCTCGCTGTGTGTGAGTGACCGGGTCTCCTCGTCCCCTCGCTGTGTGTGAGTGACCGGGTCCCCTCGTCCCCTCGCTCTGCGTGTGAGTGACCGGGTCTCCTCGTCCCGTCACTCTGTGTGTGAGACAGGGTCCCCTCGTCCCCTCGCTCTGTGTGAGAGACAGGGTCCCCTCGTCCCCTCGCTCTGTGTGTGAGTGACCGGGTCCCCTCGTCCCCTCGCTCTGCGTGTGAGTGACCGGTTCCCCTCGTCCCCTCGCTCTGTGTGTGAGTGACCGGATCCCCTCGTCCCCTCGCTCTGTGTGTGAGTGACCGGGTCTCCTCGTCCCCTCGCTCTGTGTGTGAGTGACCGGATCCCCTCGTCCCCTCGCTCTGTGTGTGAGTGACCGGGTCTCCTCGTCCCCTCGCTCTGTGTGTGAGTGACAGTGTCCCCTCGTCCGCTCGCTCTGTGTGTGAGTGACCGGGTCCCCTCGTCCCCTCGCTCTGTGTGTGAGTGACCGGGTCTCCTCGTCCCCTCTCTCTGTGTGAGTGACCGGGTCTCCTCGTCCGCTCGCTCTGTGTGTGAGTGACCGGGTCTCCTCGTCTCCTCGCTCTGTGTGTGAGTGACCGGGTCTCCTCGTCCCCTCGCTCTGTGTGTGACTGACCGGGTATCCTCGTCCACTCGCTCTGTGTATGAGTGACCGGGTATCCTCGTCCACTCGCTCTGTGTGTGTGAGTGACCGGGTCTCCTCGTCTCCTCGCTCTGTGTGTGAGTGACCGGGTATCCTCGTCCACTCGCTCTGTGTATGAGTGACCGGGTCTCCTCGTCACATCGCTCTGTGTGAGTGACCGGGTCTCCTCGTCCCCTCGCTCTGTGTGTGAGTGACCGGGTTCCCTCGTCCCCTCGCTCTGTGTGTGAGTGACCGGGTCCCCTCGTCCCCTCGCTCTGTGTGTGAGTGACCGGGTTCCCTCGTCCCCTCGCTCTGTGTGTGAGTGCCCGGGTCCCCTCGTCCCCTCGCTCTGTGTGTGAGTGCCCGGGTCCCCTCGTCGCCTCGCTCTGTGTGTGAGTGACCGGGTCCACTCGTCCCCTCGCTGTGTGTATGAGTGACCGGGTCTCCTCGTCCCCTCGCTCTGTGTGAGTGACCGGGTCCCCTCGTCCCCTCTCTCTGTGTGAGTGACCGGGTCTCCTCGTCCCCTCTCTCTGTGTGAGAGACAGGGTCCACTCGTCCCCTCGCTGTGTGTATGAGTGACCGGGTCTCCTCGTCCCCTCGCTCTGTGTGTGAGTGACCGGGTCTCCTTGTCCCCTCGCTCTGTGTGTGAGTGACCGGGTCTCCTCGTCCCCTCGCTCTGTGTGTGAGTGACCGGGTCTCCTCGTCCCCTCGCTCTGTGTGTGAGTGACCGGGTCCCCTCGTCCCCTCGCTCTGTGTATGAGTGACCGGGTCTCCTCGTCCCCTCGCTCTGTGTGAGTGACCGGGTCCCCTCGTCCCCTCGCTCTGTGTGAGTGACCCTGTCCCCTCGTCCACTCACTCTGTGTATGAGTGACCGGGTCTCCTCGTCCCCTCGCTCTGTGTGAGTGACCCTGTCCCCTCGTCTCCTCGCTCTGTGTGCGAGTGACCGGGTCCCCTCGTCCCCTCGCTCTGTGTGAGTGACCGGGTCCCCTCGTCCCCTCGCTCTGTGTGAGTGACCGGGTCCCCTCGCTCTGTGTGTGAGTGACCGGGTCCCCTCGTCCCCTCGCTCTGTGTGTGAGTGACCGGGTCCCCTCGTCCCCTCGCTCTGTGTGTGAGTGACCAGGTCCCCTCGTCCCCTCGGTCTGTGTGTGAGTGACCGGGTCCTCTCGTCCCCTCGCTCTGTGTGAGTGACCGGGTCCCCTCGTCCCCTCGCTCTGTGTGTGAGTGACCGGGTCCCCTCGTCCCCTCGCTCTGTGTGTGAGTGACCGGGTCCCCTCGTTGCCTCGCTCTGTGTGTGAGTGACCGGGTCTCCTCGTCGCCTCACTCTGTGTGTGAGTGACAGGGTCCCCTCGTCGCCTCGCTCTGTGTGAGTGACCGGGTCTCCACGTCTCCTCGACCTGTGTGAGTGACCGGGTCTCCTCATCCCCTCGCTCTGTGTGAGTGACCGGGTCTCCTCGTCCCCTCGCTCTGTGTGAGTGACCCTGTCCCCTCGTCCACTCACTCTGTGTGTGAGTGACAGGGTCTCCTCGTCTCCTCGCTCTGTGTGCGAGTGACCGGGTCCCCTCGTCCCCTCGCTCTGTGTATGAGTGACCGGGTCTCCTCGTCCCCTCGCTCTGTGTGAGTGACCGGGTCCCCTCGTCCCCTCGCTCTGTGTGAGTGACCGGGTCCCCTCGTCCCCTCGCTCTGTGTGAGTGACCGGGTCCCCTCGTCCCCTCGCTCTGTGTGTGAGTGACCGGGTCCCCTCGTCCCCTCGCTCTGTGTGTGAGTGACCGGGTCCCCTTGTCCCCTCGCTCTGTGTGTGAGTGACCGGGTCCCCTCGTCCCCTCGGTCTGTGTGTGAGTGACCGGGTCCTCTCGTCCCCTCGCTCTGTGTGTGAGTGACCGGGTCCTCTCGTCCCCTCGCTCTGTGTGAGTGACCGGGTCCCCTCGTCCCCTCGCTCTGTGTGTGAGTGACCGGGTCCCCTCGTCCCCTCGCTCTGTGTGTGAGTGACCGGGTCCCCTCGTTGCCTCGCTCTGTGTGTGAGTGACCGGGTCTCCTCGTCGCCTCACTCTGTGTGTGAGTGACAGGGTCCCCTCGTCGCCTCGCTCTGTGTGAGTGACCGGGTCTCCACGTCTCCTCGACCTGTGTGAGTGACCGGGTCTCCTCATCCCCTCGCTCTGTGTGAGTGACCGGGTCTCCTCGTCCCCTCGCTCTGTGTGAGTGACCCTGTCCCCTCGTCCACTCACTCTGTGTGTGAGTGACAGGGTCTCCTCGTCTCCTCGCTCTGTGTGCGAGTGACCGGGTCCCCTCGTCCCCTCGCTCTGTGTATGAGTGACCGGGTCTCCTCGTCCCCTCGCTCTGTGTGAGTGACCGGGTCCCCTCGTCCCCTCGCTCTGTGTGAGTGACCGGGTCCCCTCGTCCCCTCGCTCTGTGTGAGTGACCGGGTCCCCTCGTCCCCTCGCTCTGTGTGTGAGTGACCGGGTCCCCTCGTCCCCTCGCTCTGTGTGTGAGTGACCGGGTCCCCTTGTCCCCTCGCTCTGTGTGTGAGTGACCGGGTCCCCTCGTCCCCTCGGTCTGTGTGTGAGTGACCGGGTCCTCTCGTCCCCTCGCTCTGTGTGAGTGACCGGGTCCCCTCGTCCCCTCGCTCTGTGTGTGAGTGACCGGGTCCCCTCGTCCACTCGCTCTGTGTGTGAGTGACCGGGTCCCCTCGTCCACTCGCTCTGTGTGTGAGTGACCGGGTCTCCTCGTCGCCTCGCTCTGTGTGTGAGTGACCGGGTCTCCACGTCTCCTCGACCTGTGTGAGTGACCGGGTCTCCTCATCCCCTCGCTCTGTGTGAGTGACCGGGTCTCCTCGTCCCCTCGCTCTGTGTGAGTGACCGGGTCCCCTCGTCCCCTCGCTCTGTGTGAGTGACCCTGTCCCCTCGTCCACTCACTCTGTGTATGAGTGACCGGGTCTCCTCGTCCCCTCGCTCTGTGTGAGTGACCCTGTCCCCTCGTCTCCTCGCTCTGTGTGCGAGTGACCGGGTCCCCTCGTCCCCTCGCTCTGTGTGAGTGACCGGGTCCCCTCGTCCCCTCGCTCTGTGTGAGTGACCGGGTCCCCTCGCTCTGTGTGTGAGTGACCGGGTCCCCTCGTCCCCTCGCTCTGTGTGTGAGTGACCGGGTCCCCTCGTCCCCTCGCTCTGTGTGTGAGTGACCAGGTCCCCTCGTCCCCTCGGTCTGTGTGTGAGTGACCGGGTCCTCTCGTCCCCTCGCTCTGTGTGAGTGACCGGGTCCCCTCGTCCCCTCGCTCTGTGTGTGAGTGACCGGGTCCCCTCGTCCCCTCGCTCTGTGTGTGAGTGACCGGGTCCCCTCGTTGCCTCGCTCTGTGTGTGAGTGACCGGGTCTCCTCGTCGCCTCACTCTGTGTGTGAGTGACAGGGTCCCCTCGTCGCCTCGCTCTGTGTGAGTGACCGGGTCTCCACGTCTCCTCAACCTGTGTGAGTGACCGGGTCTCCTCATCCCCTCGCTCTGTGTGAGTGACCGGGTCTCCTCGTCCCCTCGCTCTGTGTGAGTGACCCTGTCCCCTCGTCCACTCACTCTGTGTGTGAGTGACAGGGTCTCCTCGTCTCCTCGCTCTGTGTGCGAGTGACCGGGTCCCCTCGTCCCCTCGCTCTGTGTATGAGTGACCGGGTCTCCTCGTCCCCTCGCTCTGTGTGAGTGACCGGGTCCCCTCGTCCCCTCGCTCTGTGTGAGTGACCGGGTCCCCTCGTCCCCTCGCTCTGTGTGAGTGACCGGGTCCCCTCGTCCCCTCGCTCTGTGTGTGAGTGACCGGGTCCCCTCGTCCCCTCGCTCTGTGTGTGAGTGACCGGGTCCCCTTGTCCCCTCGCTCTGTGTGTGAGTGACCGGGTCCCCTCGTCCCCTCGGTCTGTGTGTGAGTGACCGGGTCCTCTCGTCCCCTCGCTCTGTGTGTGAGTGACCGGGTCCTCTCGTCCCCTCGCTCTGTGTGAGTGACCGGGTCCCCTCGTCCCCTCGCTCTGTGTGTGAGTGACCGGGTCCCCTCGTCCCCTCGCTCTGTGTGTGAGTGACCGGGTCCCCTCGTTGCCTCGCTCTGTGTGTGAGTGACCGGGTCTCCTCGTCGCCTCACTCTGTGTGTGAGTGACAGGGTCCCCTCGTCGCCTCGCTCTGTGTGAGTGACCGGGTCTCCACGTCTCCTCGACCTGTGTGAGTGACCGGGTCTCCTCATCCCCTCGCTCTGTGTGAGTGACCGGGTCTCCTCGTCCCCTCGCTCTGTGTGAGTGACCCTGTCCCCTCGTCCACTCACTCTGTGTGTGAGTGACAGGGTCTCCTCGTCTCCTCGCTCTGTGTGCGAGTGACCGGGTCCCCTCGTCCCCTCGCTCTGTGTATGAGTGACCGGGTCTCCTCGTCCCCTCGCTCTGTGTGAGTGACCGGGTCCCCTCGTCCCCTCGCTCTGTGTGAGTGACCGGGTCCCCTCGTCCCCTCGCTCTGTGTGAGTGACCGGGTCCCCTCGTCCCCTCGCTCTGTGTGTGAGTGACCGGGTCCCCTCGTCCCCTCGCTCTGTGTGTGAGTGACCGGGTCCCCTTGTCCCCTCGCTCTGTGTGTGAGTGACCGGGTCCCCTCGTCCCCTTGGTCTGTGTGTGAGTGACCGGGTCCTCTCGTCCCCTCGCTCTGTGTGAGTGACCGGGTCCCCTCGTCCCCTCGCTCTGTGTGTGAGTGACCGGGTCCCCTCGTCCACTCGCTCTGTGTGTGAGTGACCGGGTCCCCTCGTCCACTCGCTCTGTGTGTGAGTGACCGGGTCTCCTCGTCGCCTCGCTCTGTGTGTGAGTGACCGGGTCTCCACGTCTCCTCGACCTGTGTGAGTGACCGGGTCTCCTCATCCCCTCGCTCTGTGTGAGTGACCGGGTCTCCTCGTCCCCTCGCTCTGTGTGTAAGTGACAGGGTCCCCTCGTCCCGTCACTCTGTGTGTGAGTGACAGGGTCCCCTCGTCGCCTCGCTCTGTGTGAGTGACCGGGTCCCCTCGTCCCCTCGCTCTGTGTGAGTGACCGGGTCCCCTCGTCCCCTCGCTCTGTGTGTGAGTGACCGGGTCCCCTCGTCCCCTCGCTCTGTGTGTGAGTGACCGGGTCCCCTCGTCCCCTCGCTCTGTGTGTGAGTGACCGGGTCCCCTCGTCCCCTCGCTCTGTGTGTGAGTGACCGGGTCCCCTCGTCCCCTCGTCCCCTCGGTCTGTGTGTGAGTGACCGGGTCCTCTCGTCCCCTCGCTCTGTGTGTGAGTCACAGGGTCCCCTCGTCCCCTCGCTCTGAGTGTGAGTGACCGGGTCTCCTCGTCCCCTCGCTCTGTGTGTGAGTGACCGGGTCTCCTCGTCCCCTCGCTCTGTGTGTGAGTGACCGGGTCTCCTCGTCCACTCGCTCTGTGTGTGAGTGACCGGGTCCTCTCGTCCCCTCGCTCTGTGTGAGTGTCAGGGTCCCCTCGTCCCCTCGCTCTGTGTGAGTGACCGGGTCCCCTCGTCCCCTCGCTCTGTGTGAGTGACCGGGTCCCCTCGTCCCCTCGCTCTGTGTGTGAGTGACCGGGTCCCCTCGTCCCCTCGGTCTGTGTGTGAATGACAGGGTCCCCTCGTCGCCTCGCTCTGTGTGTGAGTGACCGGGTCTCCTCGTCCCCTCACTCTGTGTGTGAGTGACCGGGTCCCCTCGTCCCCTCGTCCCCTCGCTCTGTGTGTGAGTGACCGGGTCTCCTCGTCCCCTCGCTCTGTGTGAGTGACCGGGTCTCCTCGTCCCCTCGCTCTGTGTGAGTGACTGGGTCTCCACGTCTCCTCAACCTGTGTGAGTGACCGGGTCTCCTCATCCCCTCGCTCTGTGTGAGTGACCGGGTCTCCTCGTCCCCTCACTCTGTGTGTGAGTGACCGGGTCCCCTCGTCCCCTCGCTCTGTGTGTGAGTGACCGGGTCTCCTCGTCCCCTCGCTCTGTGTGAGTGACCGGGTCTCCTCGTCCCCTCGCTCTGTGTGAGTGACTGGGTCTCCACGTCTCCTCAACCTGTGTGAGTGACCGGGTCTCCTCATCCCCTCGCTCTGTGTGAGTGACCGGGTCTCCTCGTCCCCTCGCTCTGTGTGTGAGTGACAGGGTCCCCTCGTCGCCTCGCTCTGTGTGAGTGACCGGGTCCCCTCGTCCCCTCGCTCTGTGTGAGTGACCGGGTCTCCTCGTCCCCTCGCTCTGTGTGAGAGACAGGGTCCCGTCGTCCCCTCGCTCTGTGTATGAGTGACCGGAACTCCTCGTCCCCTCGCTCTGTGTGTGAGTGACAGGGTCCCCTCGTCCCCTCGCTCTGTGTGAGTGACCGGGTCCGCTCGTTCCCTCGCTCTGTGTGTGAGTCACAGGGTCCCCTCGTCCCCTCGCTCTGTGTATGAGTGACCGGAACTCCTCGTCCCCTCGTTCTGTGTGTGAGTGACAGGGTCCCCTCGTCCCCTCGCTCTGTGTGAGTGACAGGGTCCCCTCGTCCCCTCGCTCTGTGTGTGAGTGACCTGGTCTCCTCGTCCCCTCTCTCTGTGTATGAGTGACCTGGTCTCCTCGTCCCCTCGCTCTGTGTGTGAGTGACCGGGTCTCCTCGTCCCCTCGCTCTGTGTATGAGTGACCTGGTCTCCTCGTCCCCTCGCTCTGTGTGTGAGTGACCGGGTCTCCTCGTCCCTTCGCTCTGTGTGTGAGTGACCTGGTCTCCTCGTCCCTTCGCTCTGTGTATGAGTGACCTGGTCTCCTCGTCCCCTCGTTCTGTGTGAGTGACCGGGTCTCCAGGTCCCCTCGCTCTGTGTGTTAGTAACCGGGTCGCCTCGTCCACTCGCTCTGTGTGTGAGTGACCGGGTCCACTCGTCGCCTCGCTCTGTGTGTGAGTGACCGGGTCCCCTCGTCCCCTCGCTCTGTGTGTGAGTGACCGGGTCCCCTCGTCCCCTCGCTCTGTGTGTGAGTGACCAGGTCCCCTCGTCCCCTCGGTCTGTGTGTGAGTGACCGGGTCCTCTCGTCCCCTCGCTCTGTGTGAGTGACCGGGTCCCCTCGTCCCCTCGCTCTGTGTGTGAGTGACAGGGTCCCCTCGTCCCCTCGCTCTGTGTGTGAGTGACCGGGTCCCCTCGTCGCCTCGCTCTGTGTGTGAGTGACCGGGTCTCCTCGTCGCCTCACTCTGTGTGTGAGTGACAGGGTCCCCTCGTCGCCTCGCTCTGTGTGAGTGACCGGGTCTCCACGTCTCCTCGACCTGTGTGAGTGACCGGGTCTCCTCATCCCCTCGCTCTGTGTGAGTGACCGGGTCTCCTCGTCCCCTCGCTCTGTGTGTGAGTGACAGGGTCCACTCGTCCCGTCACTCTGTGTGTGAGTGACAGGGTCCCCTCGTCGCCTCGCTCTGTGTGAGTGACCGGGTCTCCACGTCTCCTCAACCTGTGTGAGAGACCGGGTTCCCTCGTCCCCTTGCTCTGTGTGAGTGACCGGGTCTCCTCGTCCCCTCGCTCTGTGTGAGAGACATGGTCCCCTCGTCCCCTCGCTCTGTGTGAGTGACAGGGTCCCGTCGTCCCCTCGCTCTGTGTATGAGTGACCGGGTCTCCTCGTCCCCTCGCTCTGTGTGAGAGTGACCGGGTCCGCTCGTCCCCTCGCTCTGTGTGTGACTGACAGGGTCCTCTCGTCCCCTCGCTCTGTGTGAGTGTCAGGGTCCCCTCGTCCCCTCGCTCTGTGTGAGTGACCGGGTCCCCTCGTCCCCTCGCTCTGTGTGAGTGACCGGGTCCCCTCGTCCCCTCGCCCCCTCGCTCTGTGTGTGAGTGACCAGGTCCCCTCGTCCCCTCGGACTGTGTGTGAATGACAGGGTCCCCTCGTCGCCTCGCTCTGTGTGTGAGTGACCGGGTCTCCTCGTCCCCTCACTCTGTGTGTGAGTGACAGGGTCCCCTCGTCGCCTCGCTCTGTGTGAGTGACTGGGTCTCCATGTCTCCTCAACCTGTGTGAGTGACCGGGTCTCCTCATCCCCTCGCTCTGTGTGAGTGACCGGGTCTCCTCGTCCCCTCGCTCTGTGTGTGAGTGACAGGGTCCCCTCCTCCCGTCACTCTGTGTGTGAGTGACAGGGTCCCCTCGTCGCCTCGCTCTGTGTGAGTGACCGGGTCTCCACGTCTCCTCAACCTGTGTGAGTGACCGGGTTCCCTCGTCCCCTTGCTCTGTGTGAGTGACCGGGTTCCCTCGTCCCCTTGCTCTGTGTGAGTGACCGGGTCTCCTCGTCCCCTCGCTCTGTGTGAGAGACATGGTCCCCTCGTCCCCTCGCTCTGTGTGAGTGACAGGGTCCCGTCGTCCCCTCGCTCTGTGTATGAGTGACCGGGTCTCCTCGTCCCCTCGCTCTGTGTGAGAGTGACCGGGTCCGCTCGTCCCCTCGCTCTGTGTGTGAGTCACAGGGTCCCCTCGTCCCCTCGCTCTGTGTGTGAGTGACAGGGTCCCCTCGTCCCCTCGCTCTGTGTGAGTGACCAGGTCCCCTCGTCCCCTCGCTCTGTGTGTGAGTGACAGGGTCCCCTCGTCCCCTCGCTCTGTGTGAGTGACAGGGTCCCCTCGTCCCCTCGCTCTGTGTGTGAGTGACCGGGTCTCCTCGTCCCCTCGCTCTGTGTATGAGTGACCTGGTCTCCTCGTCCCCTCGCTCTGTGTGTGAGTGACCGGGTCTCCTCGTCGCCTCACTCTGTGTGTGAGTGACCGGGTCTCCTCGTCCCCTCGCTCTGTGTGTGAGTGACCGGGTCTCCTCGTCCCCTCGCTCTGTGTGTGAGCGACCGGGTCTCCTCGTCCCCTCGCTCTGTGTGTGAGTGACCGGGTCTCCTCGTCCCCTCGCTCTGTGTGTGAGTGACCGGGTCTCCTCGTCCCCTCGCTCTGTGTGAGAGACAGGGTCCCCTCGTCCCCTCGCTCTGTGTGAGTGACCGGGTCTCCTCTTCCCCTCGCTCTGTGTGTGAGTGACCGGGTCTCCTCGTCCCCTCGCTCTGTGTGAGAGACAGGGTCCCCTCGTCCCCTCGCTCTGTGTGAGAGTGACCGGGTCCCCTCGTCGCCTCGCTCTGTGTGAGTGACCGGGTCTCCACGTCTCCTCAACCTGTGTGAGTGACCGGGTCTCCTCATCCCCTCGCTCTGTGTGAGTGACCGGGTTCCCACGTCCAGTCGCTCTGTGTGTGAGTGACCTGGTCTCCTCGTCCCCTCGCTCTGTGTGTGAGTGACCGGGTCTCCTCGTCCCCTCGCTCTGTGTGTGAGTGACCTGGTCTCCTCGTCCCTTCGCTCTGTGTATGAGTGACCTGGTCTCCTCGTCCCCTCGTTCTGTGTGAGTGACCGGGTCTCCAGGTCCCCTCGCTCTGTGTGTTAGTAACTGGGTCACCTCGTCCACTCGCTCTGTGTGTGAGTGACCGGGTCCACTCGTCGCCTCGCTCTGTGTGTGAGTGACCGGGTCCCCTCGTCCCCTCGCTCTGTGTGTGAGTGACCGGGTCCCCTCGTCCCCTCGCTCTGTGTGTGAGTGACCAGGTCCCCTCGTCCCCTCGGTCTGTGTGTGAGTGACCGGGTCCTCTCGTCCCCTCGCTCTGTGTGAGTGACCGGGTCCCCTCGTCCCCTCGCTCTGTGTGTGAGTGACCGGGTCCCCTCGTCCCCTCGCTCTGTGTGTGAGTGACCGGGTCCCCTCGTCGCCTCGCTCTGTGTGTGAGTGACCGGGTCTCCTCGTCGCCTCACTCTGTGTGTGAGTGACCGGGTCTCCTCGTCCCCTCGCTCTGTGTGTGAGTGACCGGGTCTCCTCGTCCCCTCGCTCTGTGTGTGAGCGACCGGGTCTCCTCGTCCCCTCGCTCTGTGTGTGAGTGACCGGGTCTCCTCGTCCCCTCGCTCTGTGTGTGAGTGACCGGGTCTCCTCGTCCCCTCGCTCTGTGTGAGAGACAGGGTCCCCTCGTCCCCTCGCTCTGTGTGAGTGACCGGGTCTCCTCTTCCCCTCGCTCTGTGTGTGAGTGACCGGGTCTCCTCGTCCCCTCGCTCTGTGTGAGAGACAGGGTCCCCTCGTCCCCTCGCTCTGTGTGAGTGACCGGGTCTCCTCGTCCCCTCGCTCTGTGTGTGAGTGACCGGGTCTCCTCGTCCCCTCGCTCTGTGTGAGTGACCGGGTCTCCTCTTCCCCTCGCTCTGTGTGAGAGACAGGGTCCCCTCGTCCCCTCGCTCTGTGTGTGAGTGACCGGGTCTCCTCGTCCCCTCGCTCTGTGTGAGTGACCGGGTCTCCTTGTCCCCTCGCTCTGTGTGAGTGACCGGGTCTCCTCGTCCCCTCGCTCTGTGTGAGTGACGGGACACATCCGTCTGTGTCCGCGTCTCACCGTGTGACCGGGGACACACCGGTCCCTGACCCCGTCTCACCGTGTGACCGGGGACTCACCGGTCCGTGACCCCGACTCACCGTGTGACCAATGACACACTCGTCCGTGACCCCGTCTCACCGTGAGTCCGGGGACACTCCCGTCTGTCACCGCGTCTCATTGTGTGTCCGGGGACACACCCGTCCGTGACCCCGTCTCACCATGTGTCCGGGGACACACCCGTCTGTGATGCCATCTCACCGTGGGACTGGGGACGCACCCGTCTGTGACCCCGTCTCACCGTGTGACCGGGGACACACCCGTCCGTGACCCCGTCTCACCGTGTGACCGGGGACACACCCGTCCGTGTCCCCGTCTCACCGTGTGACCGGGGACACACCCGTCCGTGACCCCGTCTCACCGTGTGACCCGGGACGCACCCGTCCGTGACCCCGTCTCACCGTGTGACCGGAGAAGCATTCGTCCGTGACCCCGTCTCACCGTGTGACCGGGGACACACCCGTCCGTGACCCCGTCTCACTGTGTGACCGGGACGCACCGGTCCGTGACCTCGTCTCACCGTGTGACCGGGGACACACCGGTCCGTGACCCCGTCTCACCGTGAGTCCGGGGACACTCCCGTCCGTGACCCCGTCTCACCGTGTGCATGGGGACACACCCGTCCCTGACCCCTTCTGGCTGATAGTCGTGTATCAATGTTACAGTTAAATATTGTAAGGTGACTGTTCAGGTAACAGTGATTGGGGCAGCTTGCAATGAGAATGGAAACTCTCTTTGTGGACTCGAAAAACTAACCAGCAAGGAGGAAGCCGAAATGAGGTGAAGAACAGGCCTGGAGGCTAGAGATGTGTCTGGGACGACGTGGAGTTGTCGAGGGTGGTGAAGATGTGTGGGGGTGGTGGTGGATTGGTGGGGGTTGATGGTGGATGTGTGTGTGGGTGGTGGATGTGTGTGTGGGTGGTGGATGGGTGGGGGAGATGGTGGAAGGGTGGTGTGGGTGGTGGATGGGTGGGGGTGATGGTGGATGGGTGGTGTGAGTGGTGGATGGGTGTGGTGGGTGGTGGATGGGTGGTGTGAGTGGTGGATGGGTGGTGTGGGTGGTGGATGGGTGGGGTGGGTGGTGGATGGGTGGTGTGAGTGGTGGATGGGTGTGGTGAGTGGTGGATGGGTGTGGTGGGTGGTGGATGGGTGTGGTGGGTGGTGGATGGGTGGTGTGAGTGGTGGATGAGTGTGGTGAGTGGTGGATGGGTGGTGTGAGTGGTGGATGGGTGGTGTGAGTGGTGGATGGGTGTGGTGAGTGGTGGATGGGTGGTGTGAGTGGTGGATGAGTGGTGTGAGTGGTGGATGGGTGGTGTGAGTGGTGGATGGGTGGTGTGAGTGGTGGATGGGTGTGGTGAGTGGTGGATGGGTGGTGTGAGTGGTGGATGGGTGGTGTGAGTGGTGGATGGGTGTGGTGAGTGGTGGATGGGTGGTGTGAGTGGTGGATGGGTGGTGTGAGTGGTGGATGGGTGGTGTGAGTGGTGGATGGGTGTGGTGGGGTGGTGGATGGGTGTGGTGGGTGGTGGATGGGTGTGGTGAGTGGTGGATGGGTGGTGTGAGTGGTGGATGGGTGGTGTGAGTGGTGGATGGGTGTGGTGGGTGTGGATGGGTGTGGTGAGTGGTGGATGGGTGGTGTGAGTGGTGGATGGGTGGTGTGAGTGGTGGATGGGTGGTGTGAGTGGTGGATGGGTGTGGTGAGTGGTGGATGGGTGTGGTGAGTGGTGGATGGGTGTGGTGAGTGGTGGATGGGTGGTGTGAGTGGTGGATGGGTGGTGTGAGTGGTGGATGGGTGGTGTGAGTGGTGGATGGGTGGTGTGAGTGGTGGATGAGTGGTGTGAGTGGTGGATGGGTGGTGTGAGTGGTGGATGGGTGGTGTGAGTGGTGGATGGGTGTGGTGAGTGGTGGATGGGGTGGTGTGGGTGGTGGATGGGTGGGGTGGGTGGTGGATGGGTGTGGTGAGTGGTGGATGGGTGGGGGTGGTGGATGGGTGTGGTGAGTGGTGGATGGGTGTGGTGGGTGGTGGATGGGTGTGGTGGGTGGTGGATGGGTGGTGTGAGTGGTGGATGGGTGTGGTGGGTGGTGGATGGGTGTGGTGAGTGGTGGATGGGTGGTGTGAGTGGTGGATGGGTGGTGTGAGTGGTGGATGGGTGGTGTGAGTGGTGGATGGGTGGTGTGAGTGGTGGATGGGTGTGGTGAGTGGTGGATGGGTGTGGTGAGTGGTGGATGGGTGTGGTGAGTGGTGGATGGGTGGTGTGAGTGGTGGATGGGTGGTGTGAGTGGTGGATGGGTGGTGTGAGTGGTGGATGGGTGGTGTGGGTGGTGGATGGGTGGGGTGATGGTGGATGGGTGTGTGAGTGGTGGATGGGTGGTGTGAGTGGTGGATGGGTGGTGTGAGTGGTGGATGGGTGTGGTGAGTGGTGGATGGGTGGGTGTGAGTGGTGGATGGGTGGTGTGGGTGGTGGATGGGTGGGGTGGGTGGTGGATGGGTGTGGTGAGTGGTGGATGGGTGGGGGTGGTGGATGGGTGTGGTGAGTGGTGGATGGGTGTGTGGGTGGTGGATGGGTGGTGTGAGTGGTGGAGGGGTGGTGTGAGTGGTGGTTGGGTGTGGTGAGTGGTGGATGGGAGTGGGTGGGTGGTGGATGGGGTGTGGTGGGTGGTGGATGGGTGTGGTGAGTGGTGGTTGGGGTGTGGTGAGTGGTGGTGGGGTGTGGTGGGTGGTGGATGGGTGTGGAGAGTGGTGGATGGGTGTGGTGGGTGGTGGATGGGTGTGGTGAGTGGTGGATGGGTGTGGTGGGTGGTGGTGGGGTGTGGTGGTGGTGGATGGGTGGTGTGAGTGGTGGATGGGTGGTGGATGGGTGGTGTGAGTGGTGGATGGGTGTGGTGGTGGTGGTGGATGGGTGGGTGTGAGTGGTGGATGGGTGGTGTGAGTGGTGGATGGGTGGTGTGAGGGTGGTGGGTGTGGTGGGGGTGGGTGGATGGGTGTGGTGGTGGTGGATGGGTGTGGTGAGTGGTGGATGGGTGGTGTGAGTGGTGGATGGGTGTGGTGGGTGGTGGATGGGTGTGGTGAGTGGTGGATGGGTGGTGTGAGTGGTGGATGGGTGTGGTGGGTGGTGGATGGGTGGTGTGAGTGGTGGATGGGTGGTGTGAGTGGTGGATGAGTGTGGTGAGTGGTGGATGGGTGGTGTGAGTGGTGGATGGGTGTGGTGAGTGGTGGAGGGTGGTGTGTGTGGTGGATGGGTGGGGGTTGATGGGGTGGGTGGGGGTGGGTGGTGGATGAGTGTGGTGAGTGGTGGATGTGTGTGTGGTGGTGGATGGGTGGGGGTGATGGTGGATGGGTGGTGTGAGTGGTGGATGGGTGTGGTGGGTGGTGGATGGGTGGTGTGAGTGGTGGAGGGTGGTGTGAGTGGTGGATGGGTGGTGTGAGTGGTGGATGGTGTGGTGAGTGGTGGATGGGTGGTGTGAGTGGTGGATGGGTGTGGTGGGTGGTTGACGGGTGTGGTGGGTGGTGGATGGGTGTGGTGGTGGATGGGGTGGGGGTGGTGGATGGGTGTGTGGTGGTGGATGGGTGTGTGGGTGGTGGATGGGTGGTGTGAGTGGTGGATGGGTGGTGTGAGTGGTGGATGGGTGGTGGATGGGTGGTGTGAGTGGTGGATGGGTGTGGTGGGTGGTGGATGGGTGGTGTGAGTGGTGGATGGGTGTGGTGGGTGGTGGATGGGTGTGGTGAGTGGTGGATGGGTGGTGTGAGTGGTGGATGGGTGGTGTGAGTGGTGGATGGGGTGGTGGTGGAGTGGTGGATGGGTGGTGTGAGTGGTGGATGGGTGGTGTGAGTGGTGGATGGGTGGGGTTGATGGTGGATGGGTGGTGTGAGTGGTGGATGGGTGGTGTGAGTGGTGGATGGGTGGTGTGGGTGGTGGATGGGGGTGGTGTGGGTGGTGGATGGGTGGTGTGAGTGGTGGATGGGTGGTGTGAGTGGTGGATGGGTGGTGTGTGTGGTGGATGGGTGGTGTGGGTGGTGGATGGGTGGTGTGAGTTGTGGATGGGTGGTGTGAGTGGTGGATGGGTGGGGTGGGTGGTGGATGGGTGGTGTGAGTGGTGGATGGGTGTGGTGAGTGGTGGATGGGTGGTGTGAGTGGTGGATGGGTGGTGTGAGTGGTGGATGGGTGGTGTGAGTGGTGGATGGGTGGGGTGATGGTGGATGGGTGGTGTGAGTGGTGGATGGGTGGTGTGAGTGGTGGATGGGTGGTGTGAGTGGTGGATGGGTGGTGTGAGTGGTGGATGGGTGTGGTGGGTGGTGGATGGGTGTGTGAGTGGTGGATGGGTGGTGTGAGTGGTGGATGGGTGGTGTGAGTGGTGGATGGGTGGGGTGATGGTGGATGGGTGTGGTGGGTGGTGGATGGGTGTGTGAGTGGTGGATGGGTGGTGTGAGTGGTGGATGGGTGGTGTGAGTGGTGGATGGGTGGGGTGATGGTGGATGGGTGTGGTGAGTGGTGGTGGGTGGTGTGAGTGGTGGATGGGTGGGGTGATGGTGGATGGGTGTGGTGGGTGGTGGATGGGTGGTGTGAGTGGTGGATGGTTGGTGTGAGTGGTGGATGGGTGGTATGAGTGGTGGATGGGTGGTGTGAGTGGTGGATGGGTGGTGTGTGTGGTGGATGGGTGTGTGGGTGGTGGATGGGTGGGGGTGATGGTGGATGGGTGGGGTGGGTGGTGGATGGGTGTGGTGAGTGGTGGATGGGTGGTGTGAGTGGTGGATGGGTGGGGTGATGGTGGATGGGTGTGGTGGGTGGTGGATGGGTGGTGTGAGTGGTGGATGGGTGGTGTGAGTGGTGGATGGGTGGTGTGAGTGGTGGATGGGTGGTGTGGGTGGTGGATGGGTGTGGTGGGGTGGTGGATGGGTGGTGTGAGTGGTGGATGGGTGGTGTGAGTGGTGGATGGGTGGTGTGAGTGGTGGATGGGTGGTGTGAGTGGTGGATGGGTGGTGTGGGTGGTGGATGGGTGTGGTGGGTGGTGGATGGGTGGTGTGAGTGGTGGATGGGTGGTGTGAGTGGTGGATGGGTGTGGGTGAGTGGGGGGTGGGGTGTGGTGGGTGGTGGTGGGGGGGTGGTGGATGGGTGTGGTGGGTGGTGGATGGGTGGTGTGAGGGGGTGGATGGGTGGTGGTGGTGGTGGATGGGTGGTGTGAGTGGGGGATGGGTGGTGTGAGTGGTGGATGGGTGGTGTGAGTGGTGGATGGGTGGTGTGGGTGGTGGATGGGTGGTGTGAGTGGTGGATGGGTGGTGTGAGTGGTGGATGGGTGTGGTGGGTGGTGGATGGGTGGTGTGAGTGGTGGATGGGTGGTGTGAGTGGTGGATGGGTGGTGTGAGTGGTGGATGGGTGGTGTGGGTGGTGGATGGGTGGTGTGGGTGGTGGATGGGTGGTGTGAGTGGTGGATGGGTGGTGTGAGTGGTGGATGGGTGTGGTGGGTGGTGGATGGGTGTGGTGAGTGGTGGATGGGTGTGGTGAGTGGTGGATGGGTGGTGTGTGTGGTGGATGGGTGGGGTTGATGGTGGATGGGTGGGGTGGGTGGTGGATGGGTGGTGTGAGTGGTGGATGAGTGTGGTGAGTGGTGGATGTGTGTGTGAGTGGTGGATGGGTGGGGGTGATGGTGGATGGGTGGTGTGAGTGGTGGATGGGTGGTGTGAGTGGTGGATGGGTGGTGTGAGTGGTGGATGGGTGGGGTGATGGTGGATGGGTGGTGTGAGTGGTGGATGGGTGTGTGAGTGGTGGATGGGTGGTGTGAGTGGTGGATGGGTGTGGTGGGTGGTGGATGGGTGGTGTGAGTGGTGGATGGGTGGTGTGAGTGGTGGATGGGTGGGGGTGATGGTGGATGGGTGGTGTGAGTGGTGGATGGGTGTGGTGGGTGGTGGATGGGTGTGGTGGGTGGTGGATGGGTGGTGTGAGTGGTGGATGGGTGGTGTGAGTGGTGGATGGGTGTGGTGGGTGGTGGATGGGTGTGTGAGTGGTGGATGGGTGGTGTGAGTGGTGGATGGGTGGTGTGAGTGGTGGATGGGTTGGGGTGATGGTGGATGTGTGGTGGAGATGGTGGATGGGTGGGGGTGGATGGGTGGGAGGGGTGGTGGATGGTTGGGGTGATGGTGGATGGGTGGGGTTGATGGTGGATGGGTGGGGTGGGTGGTGGATGGGTGGTGTGAGTGGTGGATGGGTGGTGTGGGTGGTGGATGGGTGGTGTGGGTGGTGGATGGGTGGTGTGAGTGGTGGATGGGTGTGGTGGGTGGTGGATGGGTGGTGTGAGTGGTGGATGGGTGTGGTGGGTGGTGGATGGGTGGTGTGAGTGGTGGATGGGTGTGGTGGGTGGTGGATGGGTGTGGTGGGTGGTGGATGGGTGTGGTGAGTGGTGGATGGGTGGTGTGAGTGGTGGATGGGTGTGGTGAGTGGTGGATGGGTGGTGTGAGTGGTGGATGGGTGTGGTGAGTAGTGGATGGGTGGTGTGAGTGGTGGATGGGTGGTGTGAGTGGTGGATGGGTGTGGTGGGTGGTGGATGGGTGGTGTGAGTGGTGGATGGGTGGGGTTGATGGTGGATGGGTGGTGTGAGTGGTGGATGGGTGGTGTGAGTGGTGGATGGTTGGTGTGGGTGGTGGATGGGTGGTGTGGGTGGTGGATGGGTGGTGTGAGTGGTGGATGGGTGGTGTGAGTGGTGGATGGGTGGTGTGGGTGGTGGATGGGTGGTGTGGGTGGTGGATGGGTGGTGTGAGTGGTGGATGGGTGGTGTGAGTGGTGGATGGGTGGGGTGGGTGGTGGATGGGTGGTGTGAGTGGTGGATGGGTGTGGTGAGTGGTGGATGGGTGGTGTGAGTGGTGGATGGGTGGTGTGAGTGGTGGATGGGTGGGGTGATGGTGGATGGGTGTGCTGGGTGGTGGATGGGTGGTGTGAGTGGTGGATGGGTGGTGTGAGTGGTGGATGGGTGGTGTGAGTGGTGGATGGGTGGTGTGAGTGGTGGATGGGTGTGGTGGGTGGTGGATGGGTGTGTGAGTGGTGGATGGGTGGTGTGAGTGGTGGATGGGTGGTGTGAGTGGTGGATGGGTGGGGTGATGGTGGATGGGTGTGGTGGGTGGTGGATGGGTGTGTGAGTGGTGGATGGGTGGTGTGAGTGGTGGGTGGGTGGTGTGAGTGGTGGATGGGTGGGGTGATGGTGGATGGGTGTGGTGAGTGGTGGATGGGTGGTGTGAGTGGTGGATGGGTGGGGTGATGGTGGATGGGTGTGGTGGGTGGTGGATGGGTGGTGTGAGTGGTGGATGGGTGGTGTGAGTGGTGGATGGGTGGTGTGAGTGGTGGATGGGTGGTGTGTGTGGTGGATGGGTGTGTGGGTGGTGGATGGGTGGTGTGGGTGGTGGATGGGTGGGGGTGATGGTGGATGGGTGGGGTGGGTGGTGGATGGGTGGGGGTGATGTTGGATGGGTGGGGGTGATGGTGTATGGGTGGTGTGGATGGTGGATGGGTGGGGGTGATGTTGGATGGTTGGTGTGGATTGTGGATGGGTGGGAGTGATGGTGGATGGGTCGGGTGGAAGGGTGGGGGTGATGTATGGGTGGTGTGGGTGGAGGATGGGTTGGGGTGATGGTGGATGTGTGGTGGTGATGGTGGATGGGTGGGGGTGGATGGGTGGGGCTGGATGGTGGATGGGTGGTGTGTGTGGTCGATGGGTGGAGGTGATGGTGGATGGGTGGGGTGGGTGCTGGATGGGTGGGGGTGATGGTGGTTGTGTGGGGGTGATTTTGGATGTGTGGGGGTGCTGGATGGGAGGGGGGATGTTGGATGGGTGGGGGTGATGGATGGGTGGGGTGGGTGGTGTGAGTGGTGGATGGGTGGGAGGGGTGGTGGATGGTTGGGGTGATGGTGGATGGGTGGTATGGGTGGTGGATGGGTGGGGTTGATGGTGGATGGGTGGGGTGGGTGGTGGATGGGTGGGGGTGATGGTGGATGTGTGTGGGTGGTGGATGGGTGGGGGTGATGGTGGATGGGTGGGGTTGTTGCTGGATGGGTGGTGGAGATGGTGGAAGGGTGGGTGTGGCGGATGGGTGGTGGTGACGTTGGATGGGTGGTGTGGGTGGTGTGGGTAGTGGATGGGTGGGGGTGATGGGGTATGGGTGGTGTGGATGGTGGATGGGTGGGAATGATAGTGGATGGGTCGGGTGGGTGGTGGATGGGTGGGGGTGATGGTGGATGGGTGGTGTGGATGGTGGATGGGTGGGGGTGATGGTGTATGGGTTGTGGATGGGTGGGAGTGATGGTGGATGGGTCGGGTGGATGGGTGGGGGTGATGGTGTATGGGTGGTGTGGGTGGTGGATGGGTTGGGGTGATGGTGGATGGGTGGTGGTGATGGTGGATGGGTGGTGTGGGTGGTGGATGGGTGGGGGTGATGGATGGGTGGTGTGGGTGTTCGATGGGTGGGGGTGATGGTGGATTGGTGGGGTGGGTGTTGGATGGGTGGGGGTGATGGTGTATGGGTGGTGTGGGTGGTGGATGGGTGGGGGTGATGGTGTATGCCTGGTGTGGGTGGTGGATGGGTGGGGTTGATGGTGGATGGGTGGGGGTGATGGTGGATGGGTGGGGGTGGTGGAAGGGTGCGGGTGGCGGATGGGTGGGGGTGACGTTGGATGGTTGGTGTGGGTGGGGGTGACGTTGGATGGGTGGTGGATGGGTGGGGGTGATGGTGTATGGGTGGTGGATGGGTGGGAGTGATGGTGGATGGGTCGTGTGGATGGGTGGGGGTGATGGTGTATGGGTGGTGTGGATGGTGGATGGGTGGGGGTGGTGGAAGGTGGGGGTGGCGGATGGGTTGGGGTGACGTAGGATGGGTGGTGTGGGTGGTGGATGGGTGGGGGTGACGTTGGATGGGTGGTGTGGGTGGGGTGATGGTGGATGGGTGGGGGTGATGGATGGGTGGTGTGGATGGTGGAAGGGTGGGGGTGGTGGATGGGTGGGGGTGATGGTGGATGGGTGGTGTGGATGGTGGAAGGGTGGGGGTGATGGTGGATGTGTGGTGTGGGTGATGGTGGATGCGTGGGGGTGATGTTGGATGGGTGTGTGGGTGGTGGATGGGTGGGGGTGATGGTGGATGGGTGGTGTGGATGGTGGAAGGGTGGGGGTGGTGGATGGGTGGGGGTGATGGTGGATGGGTGGTGTGGATGGTGGAAGGGTGGGGGTGGTGGATGGGTGGGGTTGATGGTGGATTGGTGGTGTGGGTGGTGGATATGTGGGGGTGATGGTGGATGTGTGGTGTGGGTGATGGTGGATGCGTGCGGGTGATGTTGGATGGGTGTGTGGGTGGTGGATGGGTGGGGGTGATGGTGGATGGGTGGTGTGGATGGTGGAAGGGTGGGGGTGGTGGATGGGTGGGGGTGATGGTTGATGGGTGGTGTGTGTGGTGGATGGGTGGGGGTGATGGATGGGTGGTGTGGGTGGTCGATGGGTGGGGGTGATGGTGGATGGGTGGTGTGGGTGGTGGATGGGTGGTGTGGGTGTTGGATGGGTGGGGTTGATGGTGGATGGGTGGGGTGGGTGTTGGATGGGTGGGGGTGATGGTGGA
Source organism: Hypanus sabinus (assembly GCF_030144855.1). NCBI lineage: Eukaryota > Metazoa > Chordata > Chondrichthyes > Myliobatiformes > Dasyatidae > Hypanus > Hypanus sabinus. The sequence goes on from NW_026781667.1 coordinate 96,879, forward strand.
TGGGTGGTGGATGGGTGGGGGTGATGGTGTATGGGTGGTGTGGATGGTGGATGGGTGGGGGTGATGGTGGATGGGTGGGGGTGGTGGAAGGGTGCGGTTGGCGGATGGGTGGGGGTGACGTTGGATGGGTGGTGTGGGTGGTGGATGGGTGGGGGTGACGTTGGATGGGTGGTGTGGGTGGATGGGTGGGGGTGATGGTGGATGTGTGGTGTGGGTGATGGTGGATGCGTGGGGGTGATGTTGGATGGGTGTGTGGGTGGTGGATGGGTGGGGGTGATGGTGGATGGGTGGTGTGGATGGTGGAAGGGTGGGGGTGGTGGATGGGTGGGGGTGATGGTGGATGGGTGGTGTGGATGGTGGAAGGGTGGGGGTGGTGGATGGGTGGGGTTGATGGTGGATTGGTGGTGTGGGTGGTGGATATGTGGGGGTGATGGTGGATGTGTGGTGTGGGTGATGGTGGATGCGTGCGGGTGATGTTGGATGGGTGTGTGGGTGGTGGATGGGTGGGGGTGATGGTGGATGGGTGGTGTGGATGGTGGAAGGGTGGGGGTGGTGGATGGGTGGGGGTGATGGTTGATGGGTGGTGTGTGTGGTGGATGGGTGGGGGTGATGGATGGGTGGTGTGGGTGGTCGATGTGTGGGGGTGATGGTGGATGGGTGGTGTGGGTGGTGGATGGGTGGTGTGGGTGTTGGATGGGTGGGGTTGATGGTGGATGGGTGGGGTGGGTGTTGGATGGGTGGGGGTGATGGTGGATGGGTGGTGGATGGGTGGGGGTGATGGTGTATGGGTGGTGTGGATGGTGGATGGGTGGGGGTGATGGTGGATGGGTGGGGGTGGTGGAAGGGTGCGGTTGGCGGATGGGTGGGGGTGACGTTGGATGGGTGGTGTGGGTGGTGGATGGGTGGGGGTGACGTTGGATGGGTGGTGTGGGTGGATGGGTGGGGGTGATGGTGGATGGGTGGTGTGGATGGTGGAAGGGTGGGGGTGGTGGATGGGTGGGGGTGATGGTGGATGTGTGGTGTGGGTGGATGCGTGGGGGTGATGTTGGATGGGTGTGTGGGTGGTGGATGGGTGTGTGGGTGGTGGATGGGTGGGGGTGATGGTGGATGGGTGGTGTGGATGGTGGAAGGGTGGGGGTGGTGGATGGGTGGGGTTGATGGTGGATTGGTGGATGGGTGGGGGTGATGGTGGATGGGTGGTGTGGGTGGTCGATGGGTGGGGGTGATGGTGGATTGGTGGTGGGGGTGGTGGATGGTTGGGGTGATGGTGGATGGGTGGTGTGGGTGGTGGATGGGTGGGGTTGATGGTGAATGGGTTGGATGGGTGGGGTTGATGGTGGATGGGTGGGGGTGATGGATGGGTGGTGTGGGTGGTCGATGGGTGCGGGTGATGGTGGATTGGTGGTGGGGATGGTGGATGGGTGGTGTGGGTGGTGGATGGGTGGGGTGGGTGTTGGATGGGTGGGGTTGATGGTGGATGGGTGGGGTGGGTGTTGGATGGGTGGGGGTGATGGTGGATGGGTGGTGTGGGTGGTGGATGGGTGGGGGTGATGGTGTATGGGTGGTGTGGATGGTGGATGGGTGGGGGTGATGGTGGATGGGTGGGGGTGGTGGAAGGTTGCGGGTGGCGGATGGGTGTGGGTGACGTTGGATGGGTGGTGTGGGTGGTGGATGGGTGGGGGTGATGGTGTATGGGTGGTGTGGATGGTGGATGGGTGGGGGTGATGGATGGGTGGGGGTGGTGGAAGGGTGCGGGTGGCGGATGGGTGTGGGTGACGTTGGATGGGTGGTGTGGGTGGTGGATGGGTGGGGGTGATGTTGGATGTGTGGTGTGGATGGTGGAAGGGTGGGGGTGGTGGATGGGTGGGGGTGATGGTGGATGTGTGGTGTGGGTGGATGCGTGGGGGTGATGTTGGATGGGTGTGTGTGTGGTGGATGGGTGGGGGTGATGGTGGATGGGTGGTGTGGATGGTGGAAGGGTGGGGGTGGTGGATGGGTGGGGTTGATGGTGGATTGGTGGTGTGGGTGGTGGATGGGTGGGGGTGATGGTGGATGGGTGGTGTGGGTGGTCGATGGGTGGGGGTGATGGTGGATTGGTGGTGGGGGTGGTGGATGGTTGGGGTGATGGTGGATGGGTGGTGTGGGTGGTGGATGGGTGGGGTTGATGGTGGATGGGTTGGATGGGTGGGGTTGATGGTGGATGGGTGGTGTGGATGGTGGAAGGGTGGGGGTGGTGGATGGGTGGGGTTGATGGTGGATTGGTGGTGTGGGTGGTGGATGGGTGGGGCTGATGGTGGATGGGTGGGGTGATGGTGGATGGGTGGTGTGAGTGGTGGATGGGTGTGGTGGGTGGTGGATGGGTGGTGTGAGTGGTGGATGGGTGGGGTTGATGGTGGATGGGTGGTGTGAGTGGTGGATGGGTGGTGTGAGTGGTGGATGGTTGGTGTGGGTGGTGGATGGGTGGTGTGGGTGGTGGATGGGTGGTGTGAGTGGTGGATGGGTGGTGTGAGTGGTGGATGGGTGGTGTGGGTGGTGGATGGGTGGGGTGGGTGGTGGATGGGTGTGGTGGGTGGTGGATGGGTGTGGTGGGTGGTGGATGGGTGGTGTGAGTGGTGGATGGGTGGTGTGAGTGGTGGATGGGTGGGGTGATGGTGGATGGGTGTGGTGGGTGGTGGATGGGTGTGTGAGTGGTGGATGGGTGGTGTGAGTGGTGGATGAGTGGTGTGAGTGGTGGATGGGTGGTGTGAGTGGTGGATGGGTGGTGTGAGTGGTGGATGGGTGGTGTGAGTGGTGGATGGGTGGTGTGAGTGGTGGATGGGTGGTGTGAGTGGTGGATGGGTGTGGTGAGTGGTGGATGGGTGGTGTGAGTGGTGGATGGGTGGTGTGGGTGGTGGATGGGTGGGGTTGGTGGTGGATGGGTGGTGTGGGTGGTCGATGGGTGGGGGTGATGGTGGATTGGTGGTGGGGGTGGTGGATGGTTGGGGTGATGGTGGATGGGTGGTGTGGGTGGTGGATGGGTGGGGTTGATGGTGGATGGGTTGGATGGGTGGGGTTGATGGTGGATGGGTGGTGTGGATGGTGGAAGGGTGGGGGTGGTGGATGGGTGGGGTTGATGGTGGATTGGTGGTGTGGGTGGTGGATGGGTGGGATGATGGTGGATGGTTTGGGGTCGTGGGGTCATCACAGCACCATGTACAGAGTATGTCTTTGCATTCTCTATGAAACCCTCTCGCTGGGCTCGAATGCAAACCTGGCTTGTTCGCTCACTCTGCGAAAAGCAACGTGACTGGTGAGATGGCCACCTTTCATAATATAGCATAGCAGTAGAAATCTTGAAGGTTGGTATCCGAAGGACAATGGGTGATGATCATTGCAAGTCTGGGTGGAAGTTCTGGAGATCCTGAGATGCCCAGTGGCCAAGATCCCCCCTCAACCTCACCAGTCTAGTGCAAAGGAAAGCCTATGAAGCGATACGTTTGGCTGCAGCTTGGCTGCAGGAGCTGCCTGAAGGATGTTCAATGATGTCCAGCCGCATGGTTTTGCTGTCTGGGTTTACTCCTTCATGTCTCCTGAGGCTGCCCACAAGGCAGTGGGGCTATTTACTCATAGCCGGGGACCTGGTTCATGAGCACAACGGCGTGTCCACACATCGGAGGGCCTGCGTGCTGCATGTGCAGGAAGGAGCCAGACCTCCTCCCCGTCCTCTGTAGTTCAGACTGAGCCTGAAAGGAGTTCAGTTTCCATGTGTTGCCAGTGAGGAGGCACTACAAGTAGAAATCGTAAGCAGGGCACGAGACGGCTTCATTCTGCATATGGCCGTAGAGAGCATCCTAACAGGCTGTGGTACTGCAGACAGGAAGACTGCACAATTAGTCAAATCTGCCCAATGCAATACTGTCACCAGCCGACTCCCCATTGAGGACACGGATACAGAAAAGGGCCAGTAACATCAGGGACGAATCTGCAAACCCTGCTGATGGAATCAAAGAAAGATACAGCACAGAATCAAACACTTTGGCCCATCTAGTCCATGCTAAAACCACATAAACCCCCATTGCCCTCCATACTCCTGCCATCCACGGCCCTCTCAGAACTTCTCTTAAATGCTGAGATCGAGCTTGCATACACCACTTGGGCTGGCAGTTCATTCCATGCTCTCACAACCCTCTGAGTCAAGATGTTTCCCATCATCACCCCTTAAACTACTCACCTTTCACTCTCAACCCATGACCTCTGATTGTAGTCGCACCCAACCTCAGTAGAAAAACCCTGCTTGCATTTACCCTATCCATACCCCTCTAAAATTGTATACCTCTGTCAAATCTCCCCGCAGTCTTTTATGTTCTAATGAATGAAGTCCTGATGCAGGGTCTCAGCCCGAAACGTTGACCGTACTTCTTCCTGTAGAAGCTGCGTTCCACCAGCATCTTGTGTGTGTTGCTTGAAAGTCCGAACCTTCCTGATAACACAGCTTCTGTAGACAACAACATCCTAGTGAATTTTCTCTGTACTCTCTCAACCTTTTTTATATCTTTCTTCTGGGCAGGCAATTAAACTCACTGATGTCCTACGCAACTCAGTGATTGGGCAGGCCAGTAACAGGAAAGATACCACACATCCTGCGCATGGAGCCATCAAAAAACACAGCACAGACACGGGCCCTTTGGCCCATCTAGTCCATGCTAGACCATTTAAACTGCCTCTTCCCATCGAGCTGCCCTCCATATCCCTGCTGTCCATGTACCTACCCAAACTTCTCTCAAACTCTGTCACAGACCTCTGAGTGAAAAAGTTTCCCCTTATTTAGAGAGTGCAGAGATGATTTACTAGGATGTTACCTGGGTTTCAGCACAAGTTACAGAGAAAGGTTGAACAAGTTAGGTCTCTATTCATTGGAGCGTAGGAGGTTGAGGGGGGGATTTGATCGAGGTATTTAAAATTTTGAGAGGGATAGATAGAGTTGACGTGAATAGGTTGTTTCCATTGAGAGTAGGGGAGATTCGAGAGTTAGGAGGCAAAAGTTTAAGGGGGTATTTCTTTACTCAGAGAGTGATAGCTGCATGCAATGAGCTTCCTGTAGAAGTAGTAGAGGCCAGTTCAGTTGTGTCATTTAAGGTAAAATTGGATAGGTATATGGACAGGAAAGGAGTGGAGGGTTATGGGCTGAGTGCGGGTAGGTGGGACTAGGTGAGATTAAGGGTTCGGCACGGACTAGGAGGGCCGAGATGGCCTGTTTCCGTGCTGTGATTGTTATATGGTTATACGGTTACCTATTAAAGGCACTCGCCCGGTTCCAGGTTCCGCCCTCCCACTCTCCCGTTGTCCACTTCATCACTCCCACTCTCCCGTTGCCCACTTCATCCCTCCCACTCTCCCGTTGCCCACTTCATCCCACCCACTCACCCGTTGCCCACTTCCTCCCACCCACTCTCCCGCTGCCCACTTCCTCCCTCCCTCTCTCCCGCTGCCTACTTCCTCCCTCCCTCTCTCCCGCTGCCCACTTCCTCCCTCCCGCTCTTCCGCTACCCACTTCCTCCCTCCCTCTCTCCCGCGGCCCACTTCCTCCCTCCCTCTCTCCCGCTGCCCACTTCCTCCCTCCCTCTCTCCAGCTGCCCACTTCCTCCCTCCCACTATCCCGCTGCCCACTTCATCCCTCCCTCTCTCCCGATGCCCATTTCATCTCTCCCACTCTCCCGCTGCATACTTCATCCCTCCCACACCCCGCTGCCCACTTCATTCCTCCCACTCTCCCGGTACCCACTTCATCCCTCCCACACCCCGCTGCCCACTTCATTCCTCCCACTCTCCCGGTACCCACTTCCTCCCTCCCTCTCTCCCGCGGCCCACTTCCTCCCTCCCACTATCCCGCTGCCCACTTCATCCCTCCCTCATTCCCGATACCCACTTCATCCCTCCCTCTCTCCCGATGCCCATTTCATCGTCTCCCACTCTCCCGCTGCCTACTTCATTCCTCCCACATTCCCGGTACAAATTTCATCCCTCCCACTCTCCCGCTACCCAGTTCATCTCTCCCACTCTCCCGCTGCCTACTTCATCCCTCCCACTCTCCCGGTACCCACTTCCTCCCTCCCTCTCTCCCGCTACCCAGTTCATCCCTCCCAGTCTCCCGGTGCCACTTCCTTCCTCCCACTCTCCCCGTACCCATGTCGTCCCTCCCACTCTCCCGCTGCCGAATTCCTTCTTCCCACTCTCCCGCTGCCAACTTCCTCCCTACCACTCTCCCGCTGCCCAGTTCATCCCTTCTACTCTCCCGGTACCCAGTTCCGCCCACCCTCTCTCCCGGTGCGCACTTCCTCCCTGCCACTCTCCCGGTGCCCACGTCCTCACTCCCACTCTCCCGCTGCCCACTTCCTCCCTCCCACTCTCCCGCTGCCCACTTCCTCCCTCCCACTCTCCCGCTGCCCACTTCCTCCCTCCTACTCTATCTGTGCCCACTTCATTCCTCCCACTCTCCCGGTAGCCACTTCATCCCTCCCACTCTCCCGCTGCCCACTTCATCCCTCCTACTCTGCCGCAGCCCACTTCATCCCTCCTTCTCTGCCGCTGCCCACTTCATCCCTCCTACTCTCCCGCTGACCGGTTCCTCCCTCCCACTCTCCCGCTGCCCAGTTCATCCCTTCCACTCTTCCGGTGCCCACTTCCTCCCTCCCAATTTCCCCCTGCCCAGTTCATCCCTCCCACTCTCCCGGTGTCCACTTCCTCACTCCCCCTCTCCCGCTGCCCACTCCCTCCCACTCGGCCGCTGCCCACTTCCTCCCTCCCACGCTCCCGCTGCCCACTTCATCCCTCCCACTGTCCCGGTGCCAACTTAATCCCTCCCACTCTCCCGCTGCCATCTTCCTACCTCACTCTCTCCCGCTGCCGACTTCCTCCCTCCCACTTTCCGGCTGCCCACTTCATACCTCCCACTCTCCCGGTGCCCACTTCCTGCTTCCCACTCTCCCGGTGCCCACTTCCTGCTTCCCACTCTCCCGGTGCCCACTTCCTGCTTCCCACTCTCCCGGTGCCCACTTCCTGCTTCCCACTCTCCCGTTGCCCACTTCCTGCTTCCCACTCTCCTGGTGCCCACTTCCTCCCTTCCACTCTCTCGCTGCCCTGATCATCCCTCCCACTCTCCCGCTGCCCAGTTCATCCCTCCTACTCTCCCGCTGACCGGTTCCTCCCTCCCACTCTCCCGCTGCCCAGTTCATCCCTTCCACTCTTCCGGTGCCCACTTCCTCCCTCCCAATTTCCCCCTGCCCAGTTCATCCCTCCCACTCTCCCGGTGTCCACTTCCTCACTCCCCCTCTCCCGCTGCCCACTCCCTCCCACTCGGCCGCTGCCCACTTCCTCCCTCCCACGCTCCCGCTGCCCACTTCATCCCTCCCACTGTCCCGGTGCCAACTTAATCCCTCCCACTCTCCCGCTGCCATCTTCCTACCTCACTCTCTCCCGCTGCCGACTTCCTCCCTCCCACTTTCCGGCTGCCCACTTCATACCTCCCACTCTCCCGGTGCCCACTTCCTGCTTCCCACTCTCCCGGTGCCCACTTCCTGCTTCCCACTCTCCCGGTGCCCACTTCCTGCTTCCCACTCTCCCGGTGCCCACTTCCTGCTTCCCACTCTCCTGGTGCCCACTTCCTCCCTTCCACTCTCTCGCTGCCCTGATCATCCCTCCCACTCTCCCGCTGCCCAGTTCATCCCTCACTCTCCCGCTGCCCACTTCCTCCCTCCCACTCTCCCGCTGCCCACTTCCTCCCAATCTCCCGGTGCCCACTTCCTCCCTCCCACTCTCCCGCTGCCCTCTTCCTACCTCCCTCTCTCCCGCTGCCGACTTCCTCCCTCCCACTCCCGCTGTCCACTTCCTCCCTCCAACTCTCCCGGTGCCCACTTCCTCCCTCCCAGTCTCCCGGTGCTCACTTTCTCCCTCTCACTTTACCGCTGCCCACTTCCTCCCTCCCAATCTCCCGCTACCCACTACCTCCCTCCCACTCTCCCGCTGCCCACTTCCTCCCTCCCACTCTCCCGCCGCCCACTTCCTCCCTTCCACTCTCCCGCTGCCCACTACCTCCCTCCCGCTCTCCCTCTGCCCACTTCATTCCTCCCACTCTCCCGGTGCCCACTTCCTGCTTCCCACTCTCCCGGTGCCCACTTCCTGCTTCCCACTCTCCCGGTGCCCACTTCCTGCTTCCCACTCTCCCGGTGCCCACTTCCTGCTTCCCACTCTCCCGGTGCCCACTTCCTGCTTCCCACTCTCCTGGTGCCCACTTCCTCCCTTCCACTCTCTCGCTGCCCTGATCATCCCTCCCACTCTCCCGCTGCCCAGTTCATCCCTCACTCTCCCGCTGCCCACTTCCTCCCAATCTCCCGGTGCCCACTTCCTCCCTCCCACTCTCCCGCTGCCCTCTTCCTACCTCTCTCTCTCCCGCTGCCGACTTCCTCCCTCCCACTCCCGCTGTCCACTTCCTCCCTCCAACTCTCCCGGTGCCCACTTCCTCCCTCCCAGTCTCCCGGTGCTCACTTTCTCCCTCTCACTTCACCGCTGCCCACTTCCTCCCTCCCAATCTCCCGCTACCCACTACCTCCCTCCCACTCTCCCGCTGCCCACTTCCTCCCTCCCACTCTCCCGCTGCCCACTTCCTCCCTTCCACTCTCCCGCTGCCCACTACCTCCCTCCCGCTCTCCCTCTGCCCACTTCATTCCTCCCACTCTGCCGCTGCCCACTTCATCCCTCACTCTCCCGGTGCCCACTTCCTCCCTCTCGCTCTCCCGCTGCCCACTTCCTCCCTCTCGCTCTCCCGCTGCCCACTTCCTCCCTCTCGCTCTCCTGCTGCCCAGTTCATCCCTCCCACTCTCCCGGTGCCCACCTCCTCCCTCCCACTTTCCCGCTGCCCACTTCATATCTCCCATTCTCCCGGTGCCCACTTCCTCCCTCCCACTCTCCCGCTGCCCGCTTCCTCAATCCCACTGTCCCGGTGCCAACTTAATCCTTCCCACTCTCCCGGTGCCCACTTCCTCCCTCCCACTTTCCCGCTGCCCACTTCATACCTCCCATTCTCCCGGTGCCCACTTCCTCCTTCCCAGTCTCCCGGTGCCCACTTCCTCCCATCCACTCTCTCGCTGCCCTGATCAGCCATCCCACTCTCCCGCTGACCAGTTCATCCCTCCCACTCTCCCGCTGCACAGTTCATCCCTCACTCTCCCGGTGCCCACTTCATCCCTCCCACTCTCCCGCTGCTCACTTCCTCCCTCCCACTCTCTCGCTGCTCACTTCCTCCCTCCCACTCTCTCGCTGCTCACTTCCTCCCTCCCACTCTCTCGCTGCTGACTTCCTCCCTGCCACTCTCCCGCTGCCCACTTCATCCCTCCTACTCTGCCGCAGCCCACTTCCTCCCTCCCACTCTCTCGCTGCTCACTTCCTCCCTCCCACTCTCTCGCTGCTGACTTCCTCCCTGCCACTCTCCCGCTGCCCACTTCATCCCTCCTACTCTGCCGCTGCCCACTTCATCCCTCCTACTCTCCCGCTGACCGGTTCCTCCCTCACTCTCCCGGTACCCACTTCCTCCCTCCCACTGTCCCGGTGCCAACTTAATCCCTCCCACTCTCCCGCTGCCATCTTCCTACCTCACTCTCTCCCGGTGCCCATTTCCTCCCTCCCACTCTCTCGCTGCCCTGATCAGCCCTCCTACTCTCCCACTGAGCAGTTAATCCCTCCCACTCTCCCGCTGCCCAGTTCACACCTCCCACTCTCCCGCTGCCCAGTTCACACCTCCCACTCTCCCGCTGCCCACTTCATCCCTCCCACTCTCCCGCTGCCCACTTCATCCCTCCCACTCTCCCGCTGCACAGTTCACCACTCCCACTCTCCCGCTGCCCATTCCATCCCTCCCACTCTCCCGCTGCCCAGTTCACCCCTCCCACTCTCCCGCTGCCCACTTCATCCCTCCCACTCTCCCGCTGCCCACTTCCTCCCTCCTACTCTCTCTGCCCAGTTCATTCCTCCCACTCTCCCGCTGCCCAGCTCATCCCTCCCACACTCCCGCTGCCCATTTCCCACTCTCCCGCTGCCCAATTCCTCCCTCCTACTCTCTCTCTGCCCACTTCATCCCTCCCACTCTCCCGCTGCACAGCTCATCCCTCCCACTCTCCCGCTGCCCATTTCCCACTCTCCCGGTGCCGACTTCATCCCTCCCACACTTCCGCTGCCCAGTTCCTCCCAACCACTCTCCCGCTGCCCTCTTCCTTCCTCCCACACTCCCCGTGCCCACTTCGTCCCTCCCACACACCCGGTGTCCAATTCATTCCTCCTACTCTCCGGCTGCCCACTTCATCCATCCTACTCTCCCGCCGACCGGTTCCTCCCTCCCACACTCCCGCTGCCCAGTTCATCCCTTCCTCTCTCCCGGTGCCCACTTCCTCCCTCCCATTTTCCCGCTGCCCACTTCATACCTCCCATTCTCCCGGTGCCCACTTCCTCCTTCCCAGTCTCCCGGTGCCCACTTCCTCCCTTCCACTCTCTCGCTTCCCTGATCAGACCTCCCACTCTCCCGCTGACCAGTTCATCCCTCACTCTCCCGGTGCCCACTTCCTCCCTCCTACTCTCTCGCTGCTCAATTCCTCCCTCCCACTCTCACGGTGCCCACTTCCTCCCTCTCGCTCTCCCGCTGCTCACTTCCTCCCTCCCGCTCTCCCGCTGCTCACTTCCTCCCTCCCGCTCTCCCGCTACTCACTTCCTCCCACCAACTCTCCCGGTACCCAGTTCATCCCTCCCGCTCTCCCGCTACCCAGCTCACCCCTCCCGCTCTCCCGCTGCCCAGTTCATCCCTCCCACTCTCCCGGTGCCGACTTCATCCCTCCCACACTCCCGCTGCCCAGTTCACCCCTCCCACTCTCCCGGTGCCGACTTCATCCCTCCTACTCTCCGGCTGCCCACTTCATCCCTCCTACTCTCCCGCCGACCGGTTCGTCCCTCCCACTCTCCCGCTGCCCAGTTCACCCCTGCCATTCTCCCGCTCCCCAGTTCATCCCTCCCACTCTCCCGGTGCCGACTTCATCCCTCCCACACTCCCGCTGCCCAGTTCACCCCTCCCACTCTCCCGGTGCCGACTTCATCCCTCCTACTCTCCGGCTGCCCATTTCATCCCTCCTACTCTCCCGCCGACCGGTTCCTCCCTCCCACTCTCCCGGTGCCGACTTCATCCCTCCTACTCTCCGGCTGCCCACTTCATCCCTCCTACTCTCCCGCCGACCGGTTCGTCCCTCCCACTCTCCCGCTGCCCAGTTCACCCCTGCCATTCTCCCGCTGCCCACTTCCTCCCTCTCGCTCTCCCGCTGCCCACTTCCTCCCTCTCGCTCTCCCGCTGCCCAGTTCATCCCTCACTCTCCCGGTGCCGACTTCATCCCTCCCACTCTCCCGGTACCCACTTCCTCACTCCCACTGTCCCGGTGCCAACTTAATCATTCCCAGTCTCCAGCTGCCCACTTCCTCCCTTTCACTCTCCCGGTGCTCGCTTCCTCCCCCCATTCTACCGCTGCCCATTCCATCCCTCCCGCTCTCCCGCTGCCCAGTTCATCGGTTCTACTCTCCCGCTACCCAGTTCATCCCTCCCACTCTCCCGCTGCCCAGTTCACCCCTCCCACTCTCCCGCTGCCCACTTCATCCCTCCCACACTCCCGCTGCCCAGTTCATCCCTTCTACTCTCCCTCTGCCCAGCTGATCCCTCCCTCTCACCCGCTGCCCAGTTCATCCCTTCTACTCTCCCGCTACCCAGCTCATCCCTCCCACTCTCCCGCTGCCCAGCACATCCCTCCCACTCCCGCTGCCCATTCCACCCCTCCCACTCTCCCGCTGCCCAGTTCATCCCTCCCACTCTCCCGCTGCCCATTCCACCCCTCACACTCTCCCGCTGCCCAGTTCTTCCCTTCTACTCTCCCGCTACCCAGCTCATCCCTCCCACTCTCCCGCTGCCCAGCTCATCCCTCCCACTCTCCCGCTGCCCACTTCATCCCTCCCACTCTCCTGCTGCCCAGTTCATCCCTTCTACTCTCCCGCTGCCCAGTTCATCCCTTCTACTCTCCCGCTGCCCATTCCATCCCTTCTACTCTCCCGCTGCCCAGTTCATCCCTTCTACTCTCCCGCTGCCCAGTTCATCCCTTCAAAGCTCCCGCTGCCCATTCCATCCCTCCCACTCTCCCGCTGCCCACTTCACCCCTCCCACTCTCCCGCTGCCCAGTTCATCCCTCCCACTCTCCCGCTGCCCAGCTCATCCCTCCCACTCTCCCGCTGCCCAGCTCATCCCTCCCACTCTCCCGGTTTTCCAATTCATCCCTCCTACTCACCGGCTACCTACTTCATCCATCCTACTCTCCCGCTGACCGGTTCCTCCCTCCAAATCTCCCGCTGCTCATTCCATCCCTCCCACTCTCCCGCTGCCCAGTACATCCCTCCCACTCTCCCGCTGCCCAGCTCATCCCTCCCACTCTCCCGCTGCCCATTCCATTCCTCCCGCTCTCCCGCTGCCCAGTTCATTGCTTCTACTCTCCCGCTACCCAGCTCATCCCTCCCACTCTCCCGCTGCCCAGCTCATCCCTCCGACTCTCCCGCTGCCCAGTTCACCCCTCCCACTCTCCCGCTGCCCAGCTCATCCCTCCCACTCTCCCGCTGCCCAGTTCATCCCTCCCACTCTCCTGCTGCCCACTTCACCCCTCCCACTCTCCCGCTGCCCAGTTCACCCCTCCCACTCTCCCGGTACCCACTTCCTCACTCCCACTGTCCCGGTGCCAACTTAATCATTCCCAGTCTCCAGCTGCCCACATCCTCCCATTTACTCTCCCGGTGCTCACTTCCTTCCTCCATTCTACCGCAGCCCATTCCATCCCTCCATCTCTCCCGCTGCCCAGTTCACCCCTCCCACTCTCCCGCTGCCCAGTTCATCCCTCCCACTGTCCCGCTGCCCAGTTCATCCCTCCCACTGTCCCGCTGCCCAGCTCATCCCTCCCACTCTCCCGCTGCCCAGTTCATCCCTCCCACTCTCCCGCTGCCCAGTTCACCCCTCCCACTCTCCCGCTGCCCAGTTCACCCCTCCCACTCTCCCGCTGCCCAGTTCATCCCTCCCACTGTCCCGCTGCCCAGCTCATCCCTCCCACTCTCCCGCTGCCCAGTTCATCCCTCCCACTCTCCCGCTGCCCAGGTCATCCCTCCCACTCTCCCGCTGCCCACTTCACCCCGCCCACTCTCCCGCTGCCCAGCTCATCCCTCCCACTGCCCAGGTCATCCCTCCCACTCTCCCGCTGCCCACTTCACCCCGCCCACTCTTCCGCTGCCCAGCTCATCCCTCCCACTGCCCAGTTCATCCCTCCCACTCTCCCGCTGCCCACTTCACCCCGCCCACTCTCCCGCTGCCCAGCTCATCCCTCCCACTGCCCAGTTCACCCCTCCCACTCTCCCGCTGCCCAGTTCATCCCTCCCACTCTCCCGGTACCCACTTCCTCACTCCCACTGTCCCGGTGCCAACTTAATCATTCCCAGTTTCCAGCTGCCCACTTCCTCCCTTTTACTCTCCCGGTGCTCACTTCCTCCCCCCATTCAACCGCTGCCCATTCCATCCCTCCCGCTCTCCCGCTGCCCAGTTCATCGGTTCTACTCTCCCGCTACCCAGTTCATCCCTCCCACTCTCCCGCCGACCGGTTCGTCCCTCCCACTCTCCCGCTGCCCAGTTCACCCCTGCCATTCTCCCGCTGCCCAGTTCATCCCTCCCACTCTCCCGGTGCCGACTTCATCCCTCCCACACTCCCGCTGCCCAGTTCACCCCTCCCACTCTCCCGGTGCCGACTTCATCCCTCCTACTCTCCGGCTGCCCATTTCATCCCTCCTACTCTCCCGCCGACCGGTTCCTCCCTCCCACTCTCCCGGTGCCGACTTCATCCCTCCTACTCTCCGGCTGCCCACTTCATCCCTCCTACTCTCCCGCCGACCGGTTCGTCCCTCCCACTCTCCCGCTGCCCAGTTAACCCCTGCCATTCTCCCGCTGCCCACTTCCTCCCTCTCGCTCTCCCGCTGCCCACTTCCTCCCTCTCGCTCTCCCGCTGCCCAGTTCATCCCTCACTCTCCCGGTGCCGACTTCATCCCTCCCACTCTCCCGGTACCCACTTCCTCACTCCCACTGTCCCGGTGCCAACTTAATCATTCCCAGTCTCCAGCTGCCCACTTCCTCCCTTTCACTCTCCCGGTGCTCGCTTCCTCCCCCCATTCTACCGCTGCCCATTCCATCGCTCCCGCTCTCCCGCTGCCCAGTTCATCGGTTCTACTCTCCCGCTACCCAGTTCATCCCTCCCACTCTCCCGCTGCCCAGTTCACCCCTCCCACTCTCCGGCTGCCCACTTCATCCCTCCCACACTCCCGCTGCCCACTTCATCCCTCCCACACTCCCGCTGCCCAGTTCATCCCTTCTACTCTCCCTCTGCCCAGCTGATCCCTCCCTCTCACCCGCTGCCCAGTTCATCCCTTCTACTCTCCCGCTACCCAGTTCATCCCTCCCACTCTCCCGCTGCCCACTTCATCCCTCCCACACTCCCGCTGCCCAGTTCATCCCTTCTACTCTCCCTCTGCCCAGCTGATCCCTCCCTCTCACCCGCTGCCCAGTTCATCCCTTCTACTCTCCCGCTACCCAGCTCATCCCTCCCACTCTCCCGCTGCCCAGCACATCCCTCCCACTCCCGCTGCCCATTCCACCCCTCCCACTCTCCCGCTGCCCAGTTCATCCCTCCCACTCTCCCGCTGCCCATTCCACCCCTCACACTCTCCCGCTGCCCAGTTCTTCCCTTCTACTCTCCCGCTACCCAGCTCATCCCTCCCACTCTCCCGCTGCCCAGCTCATCCCTCCCACTCTCCCGCTGCCCACTTCATCCCTCCCACTCTCCTGCTGCCCAGTTCATCCCTTCTACTCTCCCGCTGCCCAGTTCATCCCTTCTACTCTCCCGCTGCCCATTCCATCCCTTCTACTCTCCCGCTGCCCAGTTCATCCCTTCTACTCTCCCGCTGCCCAGTTCATCCCTTCAAAGCTCCCGCTGCCCATTCCATCCCTCCCACTCACCCGCTGCCCACTTCACCCCTCCCACTCTCCCGCTGCCCAGTTCATCCCTCCCACTCTCCCGCTGCCCAGCTCATCCCTCCCACTCTCCCGCTGCCCAGCTCATCCCTCCCACTCTCCCGGTTTTCCAATTCATCCCTCCTACTCTCCGGCTACCTACTTCATCCATCCTACTCTCCCGCTGACCGGTTCCTCCCTCCAAATCTCCCGCTGCTCATTCCATCCCTCCCACTCTCCCGCTGCCCAGTACATCCCTCCCACTCTCCCGCTGCCCAGCTCATCCCTCCCACTCTCCCGCTGCCCAGCTCATCCCTCCCACTCTCACGCTGCCCAGTTCATCCCTCCCACTCTCCCGCTGCCCAGTTCACCCCTCCCACTCTCCCGGTACCCACTTCCTCACTCCCACTGTCCCGGTGCCAACTTAATCATTCCCTGTTTCCAGCTGCCCACTTCCTCCCTTTTACTCTCCCGGTGCTCACTTCCTCCCCCCATTCTACCGCTGCCCATTCCATCCCTCCCGCTCTCCCGCTGCCCAGTTCATCGGTTCTACTCTCCCGCTACCCAGTTCACCCCTCCCACTCTCCCGCTGCCCAGTTCATCCCTCCCACTCTCCCGCTGCCCAGTTCATCCATCCCACTCTCCCGCTGCCCACTTCACCCCTCCCACTCTCCCGCTGCCCAGCTCATCCCTCCCACTCTCCCTCTGCCCAGTTCATCCCTCCCACTCTCCCGCTGCCCAGCTCATCCCTCCCGCTCTCCCGCTGCCCAGTTCATCCCTTCTACTCTCCCGCTGCCCAGTTCACCCCTCCCACTCTCCCGCTGCCCAGTTCACCCCTCCCACTCTCCCGCTGCCCAGTTCACCCCTCCCACTCTCCCGCTGCCCAGCTCATCCCTCCCACTCTCCCGCTGCCCATTCCATTCCTCCCGCTCTCCCGCTGCCCAGTTCATTGCTTCTACTCTCCCGCTACCCAGCTCATCCCTCCCACTCTCCCGCTGCCCAGCTCATCCCTCCGACTCTCCCGCTGCCCAGTTCACCCCTCCCACTCTCCCGCTGCCCAGCTCATCCCTCCCACTCTCCCGCTGCCCAGTTCATCCCTCCCACTCTCCTGCTGCCCACTTCACCCCTCCCACTCTCCCGCTGCCCAGTTCACCCCTCCCACTCTCCCGGTACCCACTTCCTCACTCCCACTGTCCCGGTGCCAACTTAATCATTCCCAGTCTCCAGCTGCCCACATCCTCCCATTTACTCTCCCGGTGCTCACTTCCTTTCTCCATTCTACCGCAGCCCATTCCATCCCTCCATCTCTCCCGCTGCCCAGTACACCCCTCCCACTCTCCCGCTGCCCAGTTCATCCCTCCCACTGTCCCGCTGCCCAGCTCATCCCTCCCACTCTCCCGCTGCCCAGTTCATCCCTCCCACTCTCCCGCTGCCCAGTTCACCCCTCCCACTCTCCCGCTGCCCAGTTCACCCCTCCCAGTCTCCCGCTGCCCAGTTCATCCCTCCCACTGTCCCGCTGCCCAGCTCATCCCTCCCACTCTCCCGCTGCCCAGTTCATCCCTCCCACTCTCCCGCTGCCCAGGTCATCCCTCCCACTCTCCCGCTGCCCACTTCACCCCGCCCACTCTCCCGCTGCCCAGCTCATCCCTCCCACTGCCCAGGTCATCCCTCCCACTCTCCCGCTGCCCACTTCACCCCGCCCACTCTTCCGCTGCCCAGCTCATCCCTCCCACTGCCCAGTTCATCCCTCCCACTCTCCCGCTGCCCACTTCACCCCGCCCACTCTCCCGCTGCCCAGCTCATCCCTCCCACTGCCCAGTTCATCCCTCCCACTCTCCCGCTGCCCAGTTCATCCCTCCCACTCTCCCGCTGCCCACTTCCTCACTCCCACTGTCCCGGTGCCAACTTAATCATTCCCAGTTTCCAGCTGCCCACTTCCTCCCTTTTACTCTCCCGGTGCTCACTTCCTCCCCCCATTCAACCGCTGCCCATTCCATCCCTCCCGCTCTCCCGCTGCCCAGTTCATCGGTTCTACTCTCCCGCTACCCAGTTCATCCCTCCCACTCTCCCGCCGACCGGTTCGTCCCTCCCACTCTCCCGCTGCCCAGTTCACCCCTGCCATTCTCCCGCTGCCCAGTTCATCCCTCCCACTCTCCCGGTGCCGACTTCATCCCTCCCACACTCCCGCTGCCCAGTTCACCCCTCCCACTCTCCCGGTGCCGACTTCATCCCTCCTACTCTCCGGCTGCCCATTTCATCCCTCCTACTCTCCCGCCGACCGGTTCCTCCCTCCCACTCTCCCGGTGCCGACTTCATCCCTCCTACTCTCCGGCTGCCCACTTCATCCCTCCTACTCTCCCGCCGACCGGTTCGTCCCTCCCACTCTCCCGCTGCCCAGTTCACCCCTGCCATTCTCCCGCTGCCCACTTCCTCCCTCTCGCTCTCCCGCTGCCCACTTCCTCCCTCTCGCTCTCCCGCTGCCCAGTTCATCCCTCACTCTCCCGGTGCCGACTTCATCCCTCCCACTCTCCCGGTACCCACTTCCTCACTCCCACTGTCCCGGTGCCAACTTAATCATTCCCAGTCTCCAGCTGCCCACTTCCTCCCTTTCACTCTCCCGGTGCTCGCTTCCTCCCCCCATTCTACCGCTGCCCATTCCATCGCTCCCGCTCTCCCGCTGCCCAGTTCATCGGTTCTACTCTCCCGCTACCCAGTTCATCCCTCCCACTCTCCCGCTGCCCAGTTCACCCCTCCCACTCTCCGGCTGCCCACTTCATCCCTCCCACACTCCCGCTGCCCAGTTCATCCCTTCTACTCTCCCTCTGCCCAGCTGATCCCTCCCTCTCACCCGCTGCCCAGTTCATCCCTTCTACTCTCCCGCTACCCAGCTCATCCCTCCCACTCTCCCGCTGCCCAGCACATCCCTCCCACTCCCGCTGCCCATTCCACCCCTCCCACTCTCCCGCTGCCCAGTACATCCCTCCCACTCTCCCGCTGCCCATTCCACCCCTCACACTCTCCCGCTGCCCAGTTCTTCCCTTCTACTCTCCCGCTACCCAGCTCATCCCTCCCACTCTCCCGCTGCCCAGCTCATCCCTCCCACTCTCCCGCTGCCCACTTCATCCCTCCCACTCTCCTGCTGCCCAGTTCATCCCTTCTACTCTCCCGCTGCCCAGTTCATCCCTTCTACTCTCCCGCTGCCCATTCCATCCCTTCTACTCTCCCGCTGCCCAGTTCATCCCTTCTACTCTCCCGCTGCCCAGTTCATCCCTTCAAAGCTCCCGCTGCCCATTCCATCCCTCCCACTCTCCCGCTGCCCACTTCACCCCTCCCACTCTCCCGCTGCCCAGTTCATCCCTCCCACTCTCCCGCTGCCCAGCTCATCCCTCCCACTCTCCCGCTGCCCAACTCATCCCTCCCACTCTCCCGGTTTTCCAATTCATCCCTCCTACTCTCCGGCTACCTACTTCATCCATCCTACTCTCCCGCTGACCGGTTCCTCCCTCCAAATCTCCCGCTGCTCATTCCATCCCTCCCACTCTCCCGCTGCCCAGTACATCCCTCCCACTCTCCCGCTGCCCAGCTCATCCCTCCCACTCTCCCGCTGCCCAGCTCATCCCTCCCACTCTCACGCTGCCCAGTTCATCCCTCCCACTCTCCCGCTGCCCAGTTCACCCCTCCCACTCTCCCGGTACCCACTTCCTCACTCCCACTGTCCCGGTGCCAACTTAATCATTCCCTGTTTCCAGCTGCCCACTTCCTCCCTTTTACTCTCCCGGTGCTCACTTCCTCCCCCCATTCTACCGCTGCCCATTCCATCCCTCCCGCTCTCCCGCTGCCCAGTTCATCGGTTCTACTCTCCCGCTACCCAGTTCACCCCTCCCACTCTCCCGCTGCCCAGTTCATCCCTCCCACTCTCCCGCTGCCCAGTTCATCCATCCCACTCTCCCGCTGTCCACTTCACCCCTCCCACTCTCCCGCTGCCCAGCTCATCCCTCCCACTCTCCCTCTGCCCAGTTCATCCCTCCCACTCTCCCGCTGCCCAGCTCATCCCTCCCGCTCTCCCGCTGCCCAGTTCATCCCTTCTACTCTCCCGCTGCCCAGTTCACCCCTCCCACTCTCCCGCTTCCCAGTTCACCCCTCCCACTCTCCCGCTGCCCAGTTCACCCCTTCCACTCTCCCGCTGCCCAGCTCATCCCTCCCACTCTCCCGCTGCCCATTCCATTCCTCCCGCTCTCCCGCTGCCCAGTTCATTGCTTCTACTCTCCCGCTACCCAGCTCATCCCTCCCACTCTCCCGCTGCCCAGCTCATCCCTCCGACTCTCCCGCTGCCCAGTTCACCCCTCCCACTCTCCCGCTGCCCAGCTCATCCCTCCCACTCTCCCGCTGCCCAGTTCATCCCTCCCACTCTCCTGCTGCCCACTTCACCCCTCCCACTCTCCCGCTGCCCAGTTCACCCCTCCCACTCTCCCGGTACCCACTTCCTCACTCCCACTGTCCCGGTGCCAACTTAATCATTCCCAGTCTCCAGCTGCCCACATCCTCCCATTTACTCTCCCGGTGCTCACTTCCTTCCTCCATTCTACCGCAGCCCATTCCATCCCTCCATCTCTCCCGCTGCCCAGTTCACCCCTCCCACTCTCCCGCTGCCCAGTTCATCCCTCCCACTGTCCCGCTGCCCAGTTCATCCCTCCCACTGTCCCGCTGCCCAGCTCATCCCTCCCACTCTCCCGCTGCCCAGTTCATCCCTCCCACTGTCCCGCTGCCCAGCTCATCCCTCCCACTCTCCCGCTGCCCAGCTCATCCCTCCCACTCTCCCGCTGCCCAGTTCATCCCTCCCACTCTCCCGCTGCCCAGGTCATCCCCTCCCACTCTCCCGCTGCCCACTTCACCCCGCCCACTCTCCCGCTGCCCAGCTCATCCCTCCCACTGCCCAGGTCATCCCTCCCACTCTCCCGCTGCCCACTTCACCCCGCCCACTCTCCCGCTGCCCAGCTCATCCCTCCCACTGCCCAGTTCATCCCTCCCACTCTCCCGCTGCCCACTTCACCCCTCCACTCTCCCGCTGCCCAGTTCATCCCTCCCACTCTCCCGGTACCCACTTCCTCACTCCCACTGTCCCGGTGCCAACTTAATCATTCCCAGTTTCCAGCTGCCCACTTCCTCCCTTTTACTCTCCCGTTGCTCACTTCCTCCCCCCATTCAACCGCTGCCCATTCCATCCCTCCCGCTCTCCCGCTGCCCAGTTCATCGGTTCTACTCTCCCGCTACCCAGTTCATCCCTCCCACTCTCCCGCTGCCCAGTTCACCCCTCCCACCCTCCCGCTGCCCAGTTCATCCCTCCCACTCTCCCGCTGCCCAGTTCATCCCTCCCACTCTCCCGCTGCCCACTTCAACCCTCCCACTCTCCCGCTGCCCAGCTCATCCCTCCCACTCTCCCTCTGCCCAGTTCATCCCTCCCACTCTCCCGCTGCCCAGCTCATCCCTCCCGCTCTCCCGCTGCCCAGTTCATCCCTTATACTCTCCCGCTGCCCAGTTCACCCCTCCCACTCTCCCGCTGCCCAGTTCACCCCTCCCACTCTCCCGCTGCCCAGTTCACCCCTCCCACTCTCCCGCTGCCCAGTTCACGGCTCCCACTCTCCCGCTGCCCAGCTCATCCCTCCCACTCTCCCGCTGCCCATTCCATCCCTCCCGCCTCTCCGCTGCCCAGTTCATTGCTTCTACTCTCCCGCTACCCAGCTCATCCCTCCCACTCTCCCGCGGCCCAGCTCATCCCTCCGACTCTCCTGCTGCCCAGTTCACCCCACCCACTCTCCCGCTGCCCAGCTCATCCCTCCTACTCTCCCGCTGCCCAGGTCATCCCTCCCACTCTCCCGGTGCCGACTTCATCCCTCCCACACTCCCGCTGCCCAGTTCACCCCTCCCACTCTCCCGGTGCCGACTTCATCCCTCCCACTCTCCCGGTACCCACTTCCTCACTCCCACTGTCCCGGTGCCAACTTAATCATTCCCAGTCTCCAGCTGCCCACTTCCTCCCTTTCACTCTCCCGGTGCTCGCTTCCTCCCCCCATTCTACCGCTGCCCATTCCATCCCTCCCGCTCTCCCGCTGCCCAGTTCATCGGTTCAACTCTCCCGCTACCCAGTTCATCCCTCCCACTCTCCCGCTGCCCAGTTCACCCCTCCCACTCTCCCGCTGCCCACTTCATCCCTCCCACACTCCCGCTGCCCAGTTCATCCCTTCTACTCTCCCTCTGCCCAGCTGATCCCTCCCTCTCACCCGCTGCCCAGTTCATCCCTTCTACTCTCCCGCTACCCAGCTCATCCCTCCCACTCTCCCGCTGCCCAGCACATCCCTCCCACTCCCGCTGCCCATTCCACCCCTCCCACTCTCCCGCTGCCCAGTTCATCCCTCCCACTCTCCCGCTGCCCATTCCACCCCTCACACTCTCCCGCTGCCCAGTTCTTCCCTTCTACTCTCCCGCTACCCAGCTCATCCCTCCCACTCTCCCGCTGCCCAGCTCATCCCTCCCACTCTCCCGCTGCCCACTTCATCCCTCCCACTCTCCTGCTGCCCAGTTCATCCCTTCTACTCTCCCGCTGCCCAGTTCATCCCTTCTACTCTCCCGCTGCCCAGTTCATCCCTTCTACTCTCCCGCTGCCCATTCCATCCCTTCTACTCTCCCGCTGCCCAGTTCATCCCTTCTACTCTCCCGCTGCCCAGTTCATCCCTTCAAAGCTCCCGCTGCCCATTCCATCCCTCCCACTCACCCGCTGCCCACTTCACCCCTCCCACTCTCCCGCTGCCCAGTTCATCCCTCCCACTCTCCCGCTGCCCAGCTCATCCCTCCCACTCTCCCGCTGCCCAGCTCATCCCTCCCACTCTCCCGGTTTTCCAATTCATCCCTCCTACTCTCCGGCTACCTACTTCATCCATCCTACTCTCCCGCTGACCGGTTCCTCCCTCCAAATCTCCCGCTGCTCATTCCATCCCTCCCACTCTCCCGCTGCCCAGTACATCCCTCCCACTCTCCCGCTGCCCAGCTCATCCCTCCCACTCTCCCGCTGCCCAGCTCATCCCTCCCACTCTCACGCTGCCCAGTTCATCCCTCCCACTCTCCCGCTGCCCAGTTCACCCCTCCCACTCTCCCGGTACCCACTTCCTCACTCCCACTGTCCCGGTGCCAACTTAATCATTCCCTGTTTCCAGCTGCCCACTTCCTCCCTTTTACTCTCCCGGTGCTCACTTCCTCCCCCCATTCTACCGCTGCCCATTCCATCCCTCCCGCTCTCCCGCTGCCCAGTTCATCGGTTCTACTCTCCCGCTACCCAGTTCACCCCTCCCACTCTCCCGCTGCCCAGTTCATCCCTCCCACTCTCCCGCTGCCCAGTTCATCCATCCCACTCTCCCGCTGCCCACTTCACCCCTCCCACTCTCCCGCTGCCCAGCTCATCCCTCCCACTCTCCCTCTGCCCAGTTCATCCCTCCCACTCTCCCGCTGCCCAGCTCATCCCTCCCGCTCTCCGCTGCCCAGTTCATCCCTTCTACTCTCCCGCTGCCCAGTTCACCCCTCCCACTCTCCCGCTGCCCAGTTCACCCCTCCCACTCTCCCGCTGCCCAGTTCACCCCTCCCACTCTCCCGCTGCCCAGCTCATCCCTCCCACTCTCCCGCTGCCCATTCCATTCCTCCCGCTCTCCCGCTGCCCAGTTCATTGCTTCTACTCTCCCGCTACCCAGCTCATCCCTCCCACTCTCCCGCTGCCCAGCTCATCCCTCCGACTCTCCCGCTGCCCAGTTCACCCCTCCCACTCTCCCGCTGCCCAGCTCATCCCTCCCACTCTCCCGCTGCCCAGTTCATCCCTCCCACTCTCCTGCTGCCCACTTCACCCCTCCCACTCTCCCGCTGCCCAGTTCACCCCTCCCACTCTCCCGGTACCCACTTCCTCACTCCCACTGTCCCGGTGCCAACTTAATCATTCCCAGTCTCCAGCTGCCCACATCCTCCCATTTACTCTCCCGGTGCTCACTTCCTTTCTCCATTCTACCGCAGCCCATTCCATCCCTCCATCTCTCCCGCTGCCCAGTACACCCCTCCCACTCTCCCGCTGCCCAGTTCATCCCTCCCACTGTCCCGCTGCCCAGTTCATCCCTCCCACTGTCCCGCTGCCCAGCTCATCCCTCCCACTCTCCCGCTGCCCAGTTCATCCCTCCCACTCTCCCGCTGCCCAGTTCACCCCTCCCACTCTCCCGCTGCCCAGTTCACCCCTCCCACTCTCCCGCTGCCCAGTTCATCCCTCCCACTGTCCCGCTGCCCAGCTCATCCCTCCCACTCTCCCGCTGCCCAGTTCATCCCTCCCACTCTCCCGCTGCCCAGGTCATCCCTCCCACTCTCCCGCTGCCCACTTCACCCCGCCCACTCTCCCGCTGCCCAGCTCATCCCTCCCACTGCCCAGGTCATCCCTCCCACTCTCCCGCTGCCCACTTCACCCCGCCCACTCTTCCGCTGCCCAGCTCATCCCTCCCACTGCCCAGTTCATCCCTCCCACTCTCCCGCTGCCCACTTCACCCCGCCCACTCTCCCGCTGCCCAGCTCATCCCACCCACTGCCCAGTTCATCCCTCCCACTCTCCCGCTGCCCAGTTCATCCCTCCCACTCTCCCGGTACCCACTTCCTCACTCCCACTGTCCCGGTGCCAACTTAATCATTCCCAGTTTCCAGCTGCCCACTTCCTCCCTTTTACTCTCCCGGTGCTCACTTCCTCCCCCCATTCAACCGCTGCCCATTCCATCCCTCCCGCTCTCCCGCTGCCCAGTTCATCGGTTCTACTCTCCCGCTACCCAGTTCATCCCTCCCACTCTCCCGCCGACCGGTTCGTCCCTCCCACTCTCCCGCTGCCCAGTTCACCCCTGCCATTCTCCCGCTGCCCAGTTCATCCCTCCCACTCTCCCGGTGCCGACTTCATCCCTCCCACACTCCCGCTGCCCAGTTCACCCCTCCCACTCTCCCGGTGCCGACTTCATCCCTCCTACTCTCCGGCTGCCCATTTCATCCCTCCTACTCTCCCGCCGACCGGTTCCTCCCTCCCACTCTCCCGGTGCCGACTTCATCCCTCCTACTCTCCGGCTGCCCACTTCATCCCTCCTACTCTCCCGCCGACCGGTTCGTCCCTCCCACTCTCCCGCTGCCCAGTTCACCCCTGCCATTCTCCCGCTGCCCACTTCCTCCCTCTCGCTCTCCCGCTGCCCACTTCCTCCCTCTCGCTCTCCCGCTGCCCAGTTCATCCCTCACTCTCCCGGTGCCGACTTCATCCCTCCCACTCTCCCGGTACCCACTTCCTCACTCCCACTGTCCCGGTGCCAACTTAATCATTCCCAGTCTCCAGCTGCCCACTTCCTCCCTTTCACTCTCCCGGTGCTCGCTTCCTCCCCCCATTCTACCGCTGCCCATTCCATCCCTCCCGCTCTCCCGCTGCCCAGTTCATCGGTTCTACTCTCCCGCTACCCAGTTCATTCCTCCCACTCTCCCGCTGCCCAGTTCACCCCTCCCACTCTCCGGCTGCCCACTTCATCCCTCCCACACTCCCGCTGCCCAGTTCATCCCTTCTACTCTCCCTCTGCCCAGCTGATCCCTCCCTCTCACCCGCTGCCCAGTTCATCCCTTCTACTCTCCCGCTACCCAGCTCATCCCTCCCACTCTCCCGCTGCCCAGCACATCCCTCCCACTCCCGCTGCCCATTCCACCCCTCCCACTCTCCCGCTGCCCAGTACATCCCTCCCACTCTCCCGCTGCCCATTCCACCCCTCACACTCTCCCGCTGCCCAGTTCTTCCCTTCTACTCTCCCGCTACCCAGCTCATCCCTCCCACTCTCCCGCTGCCCAGCTCATCCCTCCCACTCTCCCGCTGCCCACTTCATCCCTCCCACTCTCCTGCTGCCCAGTTCATCCCTTCTACTCTCCCGCTGCCCAGTTCATCCCTTCTACTCTCCCGCTGCCCATTCCATCCCTTCTACTCTCCCGCTGCCCAGTTCATCCCTTCTACTCTCCCGCTGCCCAGTTCATCCCTTCAAAGCTCCCGCTGCCCATTCCATCCCTCCCACTCTCCCGCTGCCCACTTCACCCCTCCCACTCTCCCGCTGCCCAGTTCATCCCTCCCACTCTCCCGCTGCCCAGCTCATCCCTCCCACTCTCCCGCTGCCCAGCTCATCCCTCCCACTCTCCCGGTTTTCCAATTCATCCCTCCTACTCTCCGGCTACCTACTTCATCCATCCTACTCTCCCGCTGACCGGTTCCTCCCTCCAAATCTCCCGCTGCTCATTCCATCCCTCCCACTCTCCCGCTGCCCAGCTCATCCCTCCCACTCTCCCGCTGCCCAGCTCATCCCTCCCACTCTCCCGCTGCCCAGCTCATCCCTCCCACTCTCCCGCTGCCCAGTTCATCCCTCCCACTCTCCCGCTGCCCAGTTCACCCCTCCCACTCTCCCGGTACCCACTTCCTCACTCCCACTGTCCCGGTGCCAACTTAATCATTCCCTGTTTCCAGCTGCCCACTTCCTCCCTTTTACTCTCCCGGTGCTCACTTCCTCCCCCCATTCTACCGCTGCCCATTCCATCCCTCCCGCTCTCCCGCTGCCCAGTTCATCGGTTCTACTCTCCCGCTACCCAGTTCACCCCTCCCACTCTCCCGCTGCCCAGTTCATCCCTCCCACTCTCCCGCTGCCCAGTTCATCCATCCCACTCTCCCGCTGCCCACTTCACCCCTCCCACTCTCCCGCTGCCCAGCTCATCCCTCCCACTCTCCCTCTGCCCAGTTCATCCCTCCCACTCTCCCGCTGCCCAGCTCATCCCTCCCGCTCTCCCGCTGCCCAGTTCATCCCTTCTACTCTCCCGCTGCCCAGTTCACCCCTCCCACTCTCCCGCTTCCCAGTTCACCCCTCCCACTCTCCCGCTGCCCAGTTCACCCCTCCCACTCTCCCGCTGCCCAGCTCATCCCTCCCACTCTCCCGCTGCCCATTCCATTCCTCCCGCTCTCCCGCTGCCCAGTTCATTGCTTCTACTCTCCCGCTACCCAGCTGATCCCTCCCACTCTCCCGCTGCCCAGCTCATCCCTCCGACTCTCCCGCTGCCCAGTTCACCCCTCCCACTCTCCCGCTGCCCAGCTCATCCCTCCCACTCTCCCGCTGCCCAGTTCATCCCTCCCACTCTCCCGGTACCCACTTCCTCACTCCCACTGTCCCGGTGCCAACTTAATCATTCCCAGTCTCCAGCTGCCCACATCCTCCCATTTACTCTCCCGGTGCTCACTTCCTTCCTCCATTCTACCGCAGCCCATTCCATCCCTCCATCTCTCCCGCTGCCCAGTTCACCCCTCCCACTCTCCCGCTGCCCAGTTCATCCCTCCCACTGTCCCGCTGCCCAGTTCATCCCTCCCACTGTCCCGCTGCCCAGCTCATCCCTCCCACTCTCCCGCTGCCCAGTTCATCCCTCCCACTGTCCCGCTGCCCAGCTCATCCCTCCCACTCTCCCGCTGCCCAGTTCATCCCTCCCACTCTCCCGCTGCCCAGGTCATCCCTCCCACTCTCCCGCTGCCCACTTCACCCCGCCCACTCTCCCGCTGCCCAGCTCATCCCTCCCACTGCCCAGGTCATCCCTCCCACTCTCCCGCTGCCCACTTCACCCCGCCCACTCTCCCGCTGCCCAGCTCATCCCTCCCACTGCCCAGTTCATCCCTCCCACTCTCCCGCTGCCCACTTCACCCCTCCCACTCTCCCGCTGCCCAGTTCATCCCTCCCACTCTCCCGGTACCCACTTCCTCACTCCCACTGTCCCGGTGCCAACTTAATCATTCCCAGTTTCCAGCTGCCCACTTCCTCCCTTTTACTCTCCCGGTGCTCACTTCCTCCCCCCATTCAACCGCTGCCCATTCCATCCCTCCCGCTCTCCCGCTGCCCAGTTCATCGGTTCTACTCTCCCGCTACCCAGTTCATCCCTCCCACTCTCCCGCTGCCCAGTTCACCCCTCCCACTCTCCCGCTGCCCAGTTCATCCCTCCCACTCTCCCGCTGCCCAGTTCATCCCTCCCACTCTCCCGCTGCCCACTTCACCCCTCCCACTCTCCCGCTGCCCAGCTCATCCCTCCCACTCTCCCTCTGCCCAGTTCATCCCTCCCACTCTCCCGCTGCCCAGCTCATCCCTCCCGCTCTCCCGCTGCCCAGTTCATCCCTTATACTCTCCCGCTGCCCAGTTCACCCCTCCCACTCTCCCGCTGCCCAGTTCACCCCTCCCACTCTCCCGCTGCCCAGTTCACCCCTCCCACTCTCCCGCTGCCCAGCTCATCCCTCCCACTCTCCCGCTGCCCATTCCATCCCTCCCGCTCTCCCGCTGCTCAGTTCATTGCTTCTACTCTCCCGCTACCCAGCTCATCCCTCCCACTCTCCCGCGGCCCAGCTCATCCCTCCGACTCTCCTGCTGCCCAGTTCACCCCTCCCACTCTCCCGCTGCCCAGCTCATCCCTCCTACTCTCCCGCTGCCCAGGTCATCCCTCCCACTCTCCCGGTGCCGACTTCATCCCTCCCACACTCCCGCTGCCCAGTTCACCCCTCCCACTCTCCCGGTGCCGACTTCATCCCCTACTCTCCGGCTGCCCACTTCATCCCTCCTACTCTCCCGCCGACCGGTTCCTCCCTCCCACTCTCCCGGTGCCGACTTCATCCCTCCTACTCTCCGGCTGCCCACTTCATCCCTCCTACTCTCCCGCCGACCGGTTCGTCCCTCCCACTCTCCCGCTGCCCAGTTCACCCCTGCCATTCTCCCGCTGCCCACTTCCTCCCTCTCGCTCTCCCGCTGCCCACTTCCTCCCTCTCGCTCTCCCGCTGCCCAGTTCATCCCTCACTCTCCCGGTGCCGACTTCATCCCTCCCACTCTCCCGGTACCCACTTCCTCACTCCCACTGTCCCGGTGCCAACTTAATCATTCCCAGTCTCCAGCTGCCCACTTCCTCCCTTTCACTCTCCCGGTGCTCGCTTCCTCCCCCCATTCTACCGCTGCCCATTCCATCGCTCCCGCTCTCCCGCTGCCCAGTTCATCGGTTCTACTCTCCCGCTACCCAGTTCATCCCTCCCACTCTCCCGCTGCCCAGTTCACCCCTCCCACTCTCCCGCTGCCCACTTCATCCCTCCCACACTCCCGCTGCCCAGTTCATCCCTTCTACTCTCCCTCTGCCCAGCTGATCAATCCCTCTCACCCGCTGCCCAGTTCATCCCTTCTACTCTCCCGCTACCCAGCTCATCCCTCCCACTCTCCCGCTGCCCAGCACATCCCTGCCACTCCCGCTGCCCATTCCACCCCTCCCACTCTCCCGCTGCCCAGTTCATCCCTCCCACTCTCCCGCTGCCCATTCCACCCCTCACACTCTCCCGCTGCCCAGTTCTTCCCTTCTACTCTCCCGCTACCCAGCTCATCCCTCCCACTCTCCCGCTGCCCAGCTCATCCCTCCCACTCTCCCGCTGCCCACTTCATCCCTCCCACTCTCCTGCTGCCCAGTTCATCCCTTCTACTCTCCCGCTGCCCAGTTCATCCCTTCTACTCTCCCGCTGCCCATTCCATCCCTCCCACTCTCCCGCTGCCCAGTTCATCCCTTCTACTCTCCCGCTGCCCAGTTCATCCCTTCAAAGCTCCCGCTGCCCATTCCATCCCTCCCACTCTCCCGCTGCCCACTTCACCCCTCCCACACTCCCGCTGCCCAGTTCATCGCTTCTACTCTCCCGCTACCCAGCTCATCCCTCCTACTCTCCGGCTGCCCACTTCATCCCTCCTACTCTCCCGCCGACCGGTTCGTCCCTCCCACTCTCCCGCTGCCCAGTTCACCCCTGCCATTCTCCCGCTGCCCACTTCCTCCCTCTCGCTCTCCCGCTGCCCACTTCCTCCCTCTCGCTCTCCCGCTGCCCAGTTCATCCCTCACTCTCCCGGTGCCGACTTCATCCCTCCCACTCTCCCGGTACCCACTTCCTCACTCCCACTGTCCCGGTGCCAACTTAATCATTCCCAGTCTCCAGCTGCCCACTTCCTCCCTTTCACTCTCCCGGTGCTCGCTTCCTCCCCCCATTCTACCGCTGCCCATTCCATCCCTCCCGCTCTCCCGCTGCCCAGTTCATCGGTTCTACTCTCCCGCTACCCAGTTCATCCCTCCCACTCTCCCGCTGCCCAGTTCACCCCTCCCACTCTCCCGCTGCCCACTTCATCCCTCCCACACTCCCGCTGCCCAGTTCATCCCTTCTACTCTCCCTCTGCCCAGCTGATCCCTCCCTCTCACCCGCTGCCCAGTTCATCCCTTCTACTCTCCCGCTACCCAGCTCATCCCTCCCACTCTCCCGCTGCCCAGCACATCCCTCCCACTCCCGCTGCCCATTCCACCCCTCCCACTCTCCCGCTGCCCAGTTCATCCCTCCCACTCTCCCGCTGCCCATTCCACCCCTCACACTCTCCCGCTGCCCAGTTCTTCCCTTCTACTCTCCCGCTACCCAGCTCATCCCTCCCACTCTCCCGCTGCCCAGCTCATCCCTCCCACTCTCCCGCTGCCCACTTCATCCCTCCCACTCTCCTGCTGCCCAGTTCATCCCTTCTACTCTCCCGCTGCCCAGTTCATCCCTTCTACTCTCCCGCTGCCCATTCCATCCCTCCCACTCTCCCGCTGCCCAGTTCATCCCTTCTACTCTCCCGCTGCCCAGTTCATCCCTTCAAAGCTCCCGCTGCCCATTCCATCCCTCCCACTCTCCCGCTGCCCACTTCACCACTCCCACACTCCCGCTGCCCAGTTCATCGCTTCTACTCTCCCGCTACCCAGCTCATCCCTCCCACTCTCCCGCTGCCCAGCTCATCCCTCCCACTCTCCCGCTGCCCAGTTCACCCTTCCCACTCTCCCGTTGCCCAGCTCATCCCTCCCACTCTCCCGCTGCCCATTCCATCCCTCCCGCTCTCCCGCTGCACAGTTCATTGCTTCTACTCTCCCGCTACCCAGCTCATCCCTCCCACTCTCCCGCTGCCCAGCTCATCCCTCCGACTCTCCCGCTGCCCAGTTCACCCCTCCCACTCTCCCGCTGCCCAGCTCATCCCTCCCACTCTCCCGCTGCCCAGTTCATCCCTCCCACTCTCCTGCTGCCCACTTCACCCCTCCCACTCTCCCGCTGCCCAGTTCACCCCTCCCACTCTCCCGGAACCTACTTCCTCACTCCCACTGTCCCGGTGCCAACTTAATCATTCCCAGTCTCCAGCTGCCCACTTCCTCCCATTTACTCTCCCGGTGCTCACTTCCTTCCCCCATTCTACCGCAGCCCATTCCATCCCTCCCGCTCTCCCGCTGCCCAGTTCACCCCTCCCACTCTCCCGCTGCCCAGTTCATCCCTCCCACTGTCCCGCTGCCCAGTTCATCCCTCCCACTGTCCCGCTGCCCAGCTCATCCCTCCCACTCTCCCGCTGCCCAGTTCATCCCTCCCACTCTCCCGCTGCCCAGTTCACCCCTCCCACTCTCCCGCTGCCCAGTTCACCCCTCCCACTCTCCCGCTGCCCAGTTCATCCCTCCCACTCTCCCGCTGCCCAGCTCATCCCTCCCACTCTCCCGCTGCCCAGTTCATCCCTCCCACTCTCCCGCTGCCCACTTCACCCCGCCCACTGTCCCGCTGCCCAGCTCATCCCTCCCACTCTCCCTCTGCCCAGTTCATCCCTCCCACTCTCCCGCTGCCCAGTTCATCCCTCCCACTCTCCCGCTGCCCAGCTCATCCCTCCCGCTCTCCCGCTGCCCAGTTCATCCCTTCTACTCTCCCGCTGCCCAGTTTACCCCTCCCACTCTCCCGCTGCCCACTTCATCCCTCCCACTCTCCCGCTGCACAGTTCATCCCTCCCGCTCTCCCGCTGCCCAGTTCATCCCTCCCACTCTCCCGGTGCCGACTTCATCCCTCCACACTCCCGCTGCCCAGTTCCTCCCACCCACTCTCCCGCTGCTCTCTTCGTCCCTCCCACACTCCCGGTGTCCTATTCATCCCTCCTACTCTCCGGCTGCCCACTTCATCCATCCTACTCTCCCGCTGACCGGTTCCTCCCTCCCACTCTCCCCCTGCACATTCCATCCCTCCCACTCTCCCGCTGCCCAGTTTACCCCTCCCACTCTCCCGCTGCCCATTTCCCACTCTCCCGCTGCCCATTCCATCCCTCCTGCTCTCCCGCTGCCCAGTTCATTGCTTCTACTCTCCCGCTACCCAGCTCATCCCTCCCACTCTCCCGCGGCCCAGCTCATCCCTCCGACTCTCCTGCTGCCCAGTTCACCCCTCCCACTCTCCCGCTGCCCAGCTCATCCCTCCTACTCTCCCGCTGCCCAGGTCATCCCTCCCACTCTCCCGGTGCCGACTTCATCCCTCCCACACTCCCGCTGCCCAGTTCACCCCTCCCACTCTCCCGGTGCCGAAATCATCACCTACTCTCCGGCTGCCCACTTCATCCCTCCTACTCTCCCGCCGACCGGTTCCTCCCTCCCACTCTCCCGGTGCCGACTTCATCCCTCCTACTCTCCGGCTGCCCACTTCATCCCTCCTACTCTCCCGCCGACCGGTTCGTCCCTCCCACTCTCCCGCTGCCCAGTTCACCCCTGCCATTCTCCCGCTGCCCACTTCCTCCCTCTCGCTCTCCCGCTGCCCACTTCCTCCCTCTCGCTCTCCCGCTGCCCAGTTCATCCCTCACTCTCCCGGTGCCGACTTCATCCCTCCCACTCTCCCGGTACCCACTTCCTCACTCCCACTGTCCCGGTGCCAACTTAATCATTCCCAGTCTCCAGCTGCCCACTTCCTCCCTTTCACTCTCCCGGTGCTCGCTTCCTCCCCCCATTCTACCGCTGCCCATTCCATCCCTCCCGCTCTCCCGCTGCCCAGTTCATCGGTTCTACTCTCCCGCTACCCAGTTCATCCCTCCCACTCTCCCGCTGCCCAGTTCACCCCTCCCACTCTCCCGCTGCCCACTTCATCCCTCCCACACTCCCGCTGCCCAGTTCATCCCTTCTACTCTCCCTCTGCCCAGCTGATCCCTCCCTCTCACCCGCTGCCCAGTTCATCCCTTCTACTCTCCCGCTACCCAGCTCATCCCTCCCACTCTCTCGCTGCCCAGCACATCCCTCCCACTCCCGCTGCCCATTCCACCCCTCCCACTCTCCCGCTGCCCAGTTCATCCCTCCCAATCTCCCGCTGCCCATTCCACCCCTCACACTCTCCCGCTGCCCAGTTCTTCCCTTCTACTCTCCCGCTACCCAGCTCATCCCTCCCACTCTCCCGCTGCCCAGCTCATCCCTCCCACTCTCCCGCTGCCCACTTCATCCCTCCCACTCTCCTGCTGCCCAGTTCATCCCTTCTACTCTCCCGCTGCCCAGCTCATCCCTCCCACTCTCCCGCTGCCCAGTTCATCCCTTCTACTCTCCCGCTGCCCATTCCATCCCTCCCACTCTCCCGCGGCCCAGCTCATCCCTCCGACTCTCCTGCTGCCCAGTTCACCCCTCCCACTCTCCCGCTGCCCAGCTCATCCCTCCTACTCTCCCGCTGCCCAGGTCATCCCTCCCACTCTCCCGGTGCCGACTTCATCCCTCCCACACTCCCGCTGCCCAGTTCACCCCTCCCACTCTCCCGGTGCCGACTTCATCCCCTACTCTCCGGCTGCCCACTTCATCCCTCCTACTCTCCCGCCGACCGGTTCCTCCCTCCCACTCTCCCGGTGCCGACTTCATCCCTCCTACTCTCCGGCTGCCCACTTCATCCCTCCTACTCTCCCGCCGACCGGTTCGTCCCTCCCACTCTCCCGCTGCCCAGTTCACCCCTGCCATTCTCCCGCTGCCCACTTCCTCCCTCTCGCTCTCCCGCTGCCCACTTCCTCCCTCTCGCTCTCCCGCTGCCCAGTTCATCCCTCACTCTCCCGGTGCCGACTTCATCCCTCCCACTCTCCCGGTACCCACTTCCTCACTCCCACTGTCCCGGTGCCAACTTAATCATTCCCAGTCTCCAGCTGCCCACTTCCTCCCTTTCACTCTCCCGGTGCTCGCTTCCTCCCCCCATTCTACCGCTGCCCATTCCATCCCTCCCGCTCTCCCGCTGCCCAGTTCATCGGTTCTACTCTCCCGCTACCCAGTTCATCCCTCCCACTCTCCCGCTGCCTAGTTCACCCCTCCCACTCTCCCGCTGCCCACTTCATCCCTCCCACACTCCCGCTGCCCAGTTCATCCCTTCTACTCTCCCTCTGCCCAGCTGATCCCTCCCTCTCACCCGCTGCCCAGTTCATCCCTTCTACTCTCCCGCTACCCAGCTCATCCCTCCCACTCTTCCGCTGCCCAGCACATCCCTCCCACTCCCGCTGCCCATTCCACCCCTCCCACTCTCCCGCTGCCCAGTTCATCCCTCCCACTCTCCCGCTGCCCATTCCACCCCTCACACTCTCCCGCTGCCCAGTTCTTCCCTACTACTCTCCCGCTACCCAGCTCATCCCTCCCACTCTCCCGCTGCCCAGCTCATCCCTCCCACTCTCCCGCTGCCCACTTCATCCCTCCCACTCTCCTGCTGCCCAGTTCATCCCTTCTACTCTCCCGCTGCCCAGTTCATCCCTTCTACTCTCGCGCTGCCCATTCCATCCCTCCCACTCTCCCGCTGCCCAGTTCATCCCTTCTACTCTCCCGCTGCCCAGTTCATCCCTTCAAAGCTCCCGCTGCCCATTCCATCCCTCCCACTCTCCCGCTGCCCACTTCACCCCTCCCACACTCCCGCTGCCCAGTTCATCGCTTCTACTCTCCCGCTACCCAGCTCATCCCTCCCACTCTCCCGCTGCCCAGCTCATCCCTCCCACTCTCCCGCTGCCCAGTTCACCCCTCCCACTCTCCCGCTGCCCAGCTCATCCCTCCCACTCTCCCGCTGCCCATTCCATCCCTCCCGCTCTCCCGCTGCCCAGTTCATTGCTGCTACTCTCCCGCTACCCAGCTCATCCCTCCCACTCTCCCGCTGCCCAGCTCATCCCTCCGACTCTCCCGCTGCCCAGTTCACCCCTCCCACTCTCCCGCTGCCCAGCTCATCCCTCCCACTCTCCCGCTGCCCAGTTCATCCCTCCCACTCTCCTGCTGCCCACTTCACCCCTCCCACTCTCCCGCTGCCCAGTTCACCCCTCCCACACTCCCGGTACCTACTTCCTCACTCCCACTGTCCCGGTGCCAACTTAATCATTCCCAGTCTCCAGCTGCCCACTTCCTCCCATTTACTCTCCCGGTGCTCACTTCCTTCCCCCATTCTACCGCAGCCCATTCCATCCCTCCCGCTCTCCCGCTGCCCAGTTCACCCCTCCCACTCTCCCGCTGCCCAGTTCATCCCTCCCACTGTCCCGCTGCCCAGTTCATCCCTCCCACTGTCCCGCTGCCCAGCTCATCCCTCCCGCTCTCCCGCTGCCCAGTTCATCCCTTCTACTCTCCCGCTGCCCAGTTCACCCCTCCCACTCTCCCGCTGCCCACTTCATCCCTCCCACTCTCCCGCTGCCCAGTTCATCCCTCCCGCTCTCCCGCTGCCCAGTTCATCCCTCCCACTCTCCCGGTGCCGACTTCATCCCTCCACACTCCCGCTGCCCAGTTCCTCCCACCCACTCTCCCGCTGCCCTCTTCGTCCCTCCCACACTCCCCGTGCCCACTTCGTCCCTCCCACACTCCCGGTGTCCTATTCATCCCTCCTACTCTCCGGCTGCCCACTTCATCCATCCTACTCTCCCGCTGACCGGTTCCTCCCTCCCACTCTCCCCCTGCACTTTCCATCCCTCCCACTCTCCCGCTGCCCAGTTTACCCCTCCCACTCTCCCGCTGCCCATTTCCCACTCTCCCGCTGCCCATTCCATCCCTCCCACTCTCCCGCGGCCCAGCTCATCCCTCCGACTCTCCTGCTGCCCAGTTCACACCTCCCACTCTCCCGCTGCCCAGCTCATCCCTCCTACTCTCCCGCTGCCCAGGTCATCCCTCCCACTCTCCCGGTGCCGACTTCATCCCTCCCACACTCCCGCTGCCCAGTTCACCCCTCCCACTCTCCCGGTGCCGACTTCATCCCCTACTCTCCGGCTGCCCACTTCATCCCTCCTACTCTCCCGCCGACCGGTTCCTCCCTCCCACTCTCCCGGTGCCGACTTCATCCCTCCTACTCTCCGGCTGCCCACTTCATCCCTCCTACTCTCCCGCCGACCGGTTCGTCCCTCCCACTCTCCCGCTGCCCAGTTCACCCCTGCCATTCTCCCGCTGCCCACTTCCTCCCTCTCGCTCTCCCGCTGCCCACTTCCTCCCTCTCGCTCTCCCGCTGCCCAGTTCATCCCTCACTCTCCCGGTGCCGACTTCATCCCTCCCACTCTCCCGGTACCCACTTCCTCACTCCCACTGTCCCGGTGCCAACTTAATCATTCCCAGTCTCCAGCTGCCCACTTCCTCCCTTTCACTCTCCCGGTGCTCGCTTCCTCCCCCCATTCTACCGCTGCCCATTCCATCCCTCCCGCTCTCCCGCTGCCCAGTTCATCGGTTCTACTCTCCCGCTACCCAGTTCATCCCTCCCGCTCTCCCGCTGCCCAGTTCATCGGTTCTACTCTCCCGCTGCCCAGTTCACCCCTCCCACTCTCCCGCTGCCCAGTTCACCCCTCCCACTCTCCCGCTGCCCACTTCATCCCTCCCACACTCCCGCTGCCCAGTTCATCCCTTCTACTCTCCCTCTGCCCAGCTGATCCCTCCCTCTCACCCGCTGCCCAGTTCATCCCTTCTACTCTCCCGCTACCCAGCTCATCCCTCCCACTCTCCCGCTGCCCAGCACATCCCTCCCACTCCCGCTGCCCATTCCACCCCTCCCAGTCTCCAGCTGCCCACTTCCTCCCATTTACTCTCCCGGTGCTCACTTCCTTCCCCCATTCTACCGCAGCCCATTCCATCCCTCCCGCTCTCCCGCTGCCCAGTTCACCCCTCCCACTCTCCCGCTGCCCAGTTCATCCCTCCCACTGTCCCGCTGCCCAGTTCATCCCTCCCACTGTCCCGCTGCCCAGCTCATCCCTCCCACTCTCCCGCTGCCCAGTTCATCCCTCCCACTCTCCCTTTGCCCAGCTCATCCCTCCCACTGTCCCGCTGCCCAGCTCATCCCTCCCACTGTCCCGCTGCCCAGCTCATCCCTCCCACTCTCCCTTTGCCCAGTTCATCCCTCCCACTCTCCCGCTGCCCAGTTCATCCCTCCCACTCTCCCGCTGCCCAGCTCATCCCTCCCGCTCTCCCGTTGCCCAGTTCATCCCTTCTACTCTCCCGCTGCCCAGTTCACCCCTCCCACTCTCCCGCTGCCCACTTCATCCCTCCCACTCTCCCGCTGCCCAGTTCATCCCTCCCGCTCTCCCGCTGCCCAGTTCATCCCTCCCACTCTCCCGGTGCCGACTTCATCCCTCCCACTCTCCCGCTGCCCAGTTCATCCCTCCCACTCTCCCGCTGCCCACTTCACCCCGCCCACTGTCCCGCTGCCCAGCTCATCCCTCCCACTCTCCCTTTGCCCAGTTCATCCCTCCCACTCTCCCGCTGCCCAGTTCATCCCTCCCACTCTCCCGCTGCCCAGCTCATCCCTCCCGCTCTCCCGTTGCCCAGTTCATCCCTTCTACTCTCCCGCTGCCCAGTTCACCCCTCCCACTCTCCCGCTGCCCACTTCATCCCTCCCACTCTCCCGCTGCCCAGTTCATCCCTCCCGCTCTCCCGCTGCCCAGTTCATCCCTCCCACTCTCCCGGTGCCGACTTCATCCCTCCACACTCCCGCTGCCCAGTTCCTCCCACCCACTCTCCCGCTGCCCTCTTCGTCCCTCCCACACTCCCCGTGCCCACTTCGTCCCTCCCACACTCCCGGTGTCCTATTCATCCCTCCTACTCTCCGGCTGCCCACTTCATCCATCCTACTCTCCCGCTGACCGGTTCCTCCCTCCCACTCTCCCCCTGCACATTCCATCCCTCCCACTCTCCCGCTGCCCAGTTTACCCCTCCCACTCTCCCGCTGCCCACTTCATCCCTCCCACTCTCCCGCTTCCCACTTCATCCCTCCCGCTCTCCCGCTGCCCAGTTCACCCCTCCCACTCTGCCGCTGCCCAGTTCATCCCTCACTCTCCCGGTGCCGACTTCATCCCTCCCACTCTCCCGGTACCCACTTCCTCACTCCCACTGTCCCGGTGCCAACTTAATCATTCCCATTCTCCAGCTGCCCACTTCCTCCCTTTTACTCTACCGGTGCTCACTTCCTCCCCCCACTCTCCCGCTGTCCAGTTCATCCCTCCCACTCTCCCGCTGCCCAGTTCATTCCTCCCCCTCTCCCGCTGCCCAGTTCATCCCTCCCACTCTCCCGCTGCCCAGCTCATCCCTCCCACTCTCCCGCTGCCCAGTTCATCCCTCCCACTCTCCCGCTGCCCAGTTCATTACTCCCACTCTCCCGCTGCCCAGTTCACCCCTCCCACTCTCCCGCTGCCCAGTTCAACCCTCCCACTCTCCCGCTGCCAAGTTCATTGCTTCTACTCTCCCGCGACCCAGCTCATCCCTCCCACTCTCCCGCTGCCCAGTTCATCCCTCCCACTCTCCCGCTGCCCAGTTCATTACTCCCACTCTCCCGCTGCCCAGTTCACCCCTCCCACTCTCCCGCTGCCCAGTTCATCCCTCCCACTCTCCCGCTGCCCATTCCATCCCTCCCGCTCTCCCGCTGCCCAGTTCATTGCTTCTACTCTCCCGCTACCCAGCTCATCCCTCCCACTCTCCCGCTGCCCAGTTCATTACTCCCACTCTCCCGCTGCCCAGTTCATTACTCCCACTCTCCCGCTGCCCAGTTCACCCCTCCCACTCTCCCGCTGCCCAGTTCATCCCTCCCACTCTCCCGCTGCCCATTCCATCCCTCCCGCTCTCCCGCTGCCCAGTTCATTGCTTCTACTCTCCCGCTACCCAGCTCATCCCTCCCACTCTCCCGCGGCCCAGCTCATCCCTCCTACTCTCCCGCTGCCCAGGTCATCCCTCCCACTCTCCCGGTGCCGACTTCATCCCCCCCACACTCCCGCTGCCCAGTTCACCCCTCCCACTCTCCCGGTGCCGACTTCATCCCTCCTACTCTCCGGCTGCCCACTTCATCCCTCCTACTCTCCCGCCGACCGGTTCGTCCCTCCCACTCTCCCGCTGCCCAGTTCACCCCTGCCATTCTCCCGCTGCCCACTTC
The DNA here is from genome assembly GCF_030144855.1 of Hypanus sabinus. Classification (NCBI taxonomy): domain Eukaryota; kingdom Metazoa; phylum Chordata; class Chondrichthyes; order Myliobatiformes; family Dasyatidae; genus Hypanus; species Hypanus sabinus. The sequence continues at coordinate 135,200 of NW_026781667.1, forward strand.
CTCCCTCTCGCTCTCCCGCTGCCCACTTCCTCCCTCTCGCTCTCCCGCTGCCCAGTTCATCCCTTACTCTCCCGGTGCCGACTTCATCCCTCCCACTCTCCCGGTACCCACTTCCTCACTCCCACTGTCCCGGTGCCAACTTAATCATTCCCAGTCTCCAGCTGCCCACTTCCTCCCTTTCACTCTCCCGGTGCTCGCTTCCTTCCCCCATTCTACCGCTGCCCATTCCATCCCTCCCGCTCTCCCGCTGCCCAGTTCATCGGTTCTACTCTCCCGCTACCCAGTTCATCCCTCCCACTGTCCCGCTGCCCAGTTCACCCCTCCCACTCTCCCGCTGGCCACTTCATCCCTCCCACACTCCCGCTGCCCAGTTCATCCCTTCTACTCTCCCTCTGCCCAGCTGATCCCTCCCTCTCACCCGCTGCCCAGTTCATCCCTTCTACTCTCCCGCTACCCAGCTCATCCCTCCCACTCTCCCGCTGCCCAGCACATCCCTCCCACTCCCGCTGCCCATTCCACCCCTCCCACTCTCCCGCTGCCCAGTTCATCCCTCCCACTCTCCCGCTGCCCATTCCACCCCTCCCACTCTCCCGCTGCCCAGTTCTTCCCTTCTACTCTCCCGCTACCCAGCTCATCCCTCCCACTCTCCCTCTGCCCAGCTCATCCCTCCCACTCTCCCGCTGCCCACTTCATCCCTCCCACTCTCCTGCTGCCCAGTTCATCCCTTCTACTCTCCCGCTGCCCAGTTCATCCCTTCTACTCTCCCGCTGCCCATTCCATCCCTCCCACTCTCCCGCTGCCCAGTTCATCCCTTCTACTCTCCCGCTGCCCAGTTCATCCCTTCAAAGCTCCCGCTGCCCATTCCATCCCTCCCACTCTCCCGCTGCCCACTTCACCCCTCCCACTCTCCCGCTGCCCAGTTCATCGCTTCTACTCTCCCGCTACCCAGCTCATCCCTCCCACTCTCCCGCTGCCCAGCTCATCCCTCCCACTCTCCCGCTGCCCAGTTCACCCCTCCCACTCTCCCGCTGCCCAGCTCATCCCTCCCACTCTCCCGCTGCCCATTCCATCCCTCCCGCTCTCCCGCTGCCCAGTTCATTGCTTCTACTCTCCCGCTACCCAGCTCATCCCTCCCACTCTCCCGCTGCCCAGCTCATCCCTCCGACTCTCCCGCTGCCCAGTTCACCCCTCCCACTCTCCCGCTGCCCAGCTCATCCCTCCCACTCTCCCGCTGCCCAGTTCATCCCTCCCACTCTCCTGCTGCCCACTTCACCCCTCCCACTCTCCCGCTGCCCAGTTCACCCCTCCCACTCTCCCGGTACCTACTTCCTCACTCCCACTGTCCCGGTGCCAACTTAATCATTCCCAGTCTCCAGCTGCCCACTTCCTCCCATTTACTCTCCCGGTGCTCACTTCCTTCCCCCATTCTACCGCAGCCCATTCCATCCCTCCCGCTCTCCCGCTGCCCAGTTCACCCCTCCCCCTCTCCCGCTGCCCAGTTCATCCCTCCCACTGTCCCGCTGCCCAGCTCATCCCTCCCACTGTCCCGCTGCCCAGCTCATCCCTCCCACTCTCCCGCTGCCCAGTTCATCCCTCCCACTCTCCCGCTGCCCAGTTCACCCCTCCCACTCTCCCGCTGCCCAGTTCACCCCTCCCACTCTCCCGCTGCCCAGTTCATCCCTCCCAATCTCCCGCTGCCCAGCTCATCCCTCCCACTCTCCCTCTGCCCAGTTCATCCCTCCCACTCTCCCGCTGCCCAGTTCATCCCTCCCACTCTCCCGCTGCCCAGCTCATCCCTCCCGCTCTCCCGCTGCCCAGTTCATCCCTTCTACTCTCCCGCTGCCCAGTTCACCCCTCCCACTCTCCCGCTGCCCATTTCCCACTCTCCCGCTGCCCATTCCATCCCTCCCGCTCTCCCGCTGCCCAGTTCATTGCTTCTACTCTCCCGCTACCCAGCTCATCCCTCCCACTCTCCCGCGGCCCAGCTCATCCCTCCGACTCTCCTGCTGCCCAGTACACCCCTCCCACTCTCCCGCTGCCCAGCTCATCCCTCCTACTCTCCCGCTGCCCAGGTCATCCCTCCCACTCTCCCGGTGCCGACTTCATCCCTCCCACACTCCCGCTGCCCAGTTCACCCCTCCCACTCTCCCGGTGCCGACTTCATCCCCTACTCTCCGGCTGCCCACTTCATCCCTCCTACTCTCCCGCCGACCGGTTCCTCCCTCCCACTCTCCCGGTGCCGACTTCATCCCTCCTACTATCCGGCTGCCCACTTCATCCCTCCTACTCTCCCGCCGACCGGTTCGTCCCTCCCACTCTCCCGCTGCCCAGTTCACCCCTGCCATTCTCCCGCTGCCCACTTCCTCCCTCTCGCTCTCCCGCTGCCCACTTCCTCCCTCTCGCTCTCCCGCTGCCCAGTTCATCCCTCACTCTCCCGGTGCCGACTTCATCCCTCCCACTCTCCCGGTACCCACTTCCTCACTCCCACTGTCCCGGTGCCAACTTAATCATTCCCAGTCTCCAGCTGCCCACTTCCTCCCTTTCACTCTCCCGGTGCTCGCTTCCTCCCCCCATTCTACCGCTGCCCATTCCATCCCTCCCGCTCTCCCCCTGCCCAGTTCATCGGTTCTACTCTCCCGCTGCCCAGTTCACCCCTCCCACTCTCCCGCTGCCCAGTTCACCCCTCCCACTCTCCCGCTGCCCACTTCATCCCTCCCACACTCCCGCTGCCCAGTTCATCCCTTCTACTCTCCCTCTGCCCAGCTGATCCCTCCCTCTCACCCGCTGCCCAGTTCATCCCTTCTACTCTCCCGCTACCCAGCTCATCCCTCCCACTCTCCCGCTGCCCAGCACATCCCTCCCACTCCCGCTGCCCATTCCACCCCTCCCACTCTCCCGCTGCCCAGTTCATCCCTCCCACTCTCCCGCTGCCCATTCCACCCCTCACACTCTCCCGCTGCCCAGTTCTTCCCTTCTACTCTCCCGCTACCCAGCTCATCCCTCCCACTCTCCAGCTGCCCAGCTCATCCCTCCCACTCTCCCGCTGCCCACTTCATCCCTCCCACTCTCCTGCTGCCCACTTCATCCCTTCTACTCTCCCGCTGCCCAGTTCATCCCTTCTACTCTCCCGCTGCCCATTCCATCCCTCCCACTCTCCCGCTGCCCAGTTCATCCCTTCTACTCTCCCGCTGCCCAGTTCATCCCTTCAAAGCTCCCGCTGCCCATTCCATCCCTCCCACTCTCCCGCTGCCCACTTCACCCCTCCCACTCTCCCGCTGCCCAGTTCATCGCTTCTACTCTCCCGCTACCCAGCTCATCCCTCCCACTCTCCCGCTGCCCAGCTCATCCCTCCCACTCTCCCGCTGCCCAGTTCACCCCTCCCACTCTCCCGCTGCCCAGCTCATCCCTCCCACTCTCCCGCTGCCCATTCCATCCCTCCCGCTCTCCCGCTGCCCAGTTCATTGCTTCTACTCTCCCGCTACCCAGCTCATCCCTCCCACTCTCCCGCTGCCCAGCTCATCCCTCCGACTCTCCCGCTGCCCAGTTCACCCCTCCCACTCTCCCGCTGCCCAGCTCATCCCTCCCACTCTCCCGCTGCCCAGTTCATCCCTCCCACTCTCCTGCTGCCCACTTCACCCCTCCCACTCTCCCGCTGCCCAGTTCACCCCTCCCACTCTCCCGGTACCTACTTCCTCACTCCCACTGTCCCGGTGCCAACTTAATCATTCCCAGTCTCCAGCTGCCCACTTCCTCCCATTTACTCTCCCGGTGCTCACTTCCTTCCCCCATTCTACCGCAGCCCATTCCATCCCTCCCGCTCTCCCGCTGCCCAGTTCACCCCTCCCACTCTCCCGCTGCCCAGTTCATCCCTCCCACTGTCCCGCTGCCCAGTTCATCCCTCCCACTGTCCCGCTGCCCAGCTCATCCCTCCCACTCTCCCGCTGCCCAGTTCATCCCTCCCACTCTCCCGCTGCCCAGTTCACCCCTCCCACTCTCCCGCTGCCCAGTTCACCCCTCCCACTCTCCCGCTGCCCAGTTCACCCCTCCCACTCTCCCGCTGCCCAGTTCATCCCTCCCACTCTCCCGCTGCCCAGCTCATCCCTCCCACTCTCCCGCTGCCCAGTTCATCCCTCCCACTCTCCCGCTGCCCACTTCACCCCGCCCACTGTCCCGCTGCCCAGCTCATCCCTCCCACTCTCCCTCTGCCCAGTTCATCCCTCCCACTCTCCCGCTGCCCACTTCACCCCGCCCACTGTCCCGCTGCCCAGCTCATCCCTCCCACTCTCCCTCTGCCCAGTTCATCCCTCCCACTCTCCCGCTGCCCAGTTCATCCCTCCCACTCTCCCGCTGCCCAGTTCATCCCTCCCACTCTCCCGCTGCCCAGCTCATCCCTCCCGCTCTCCCGCTGCCCAGTTCATCCCTTCTACTCTCCCGCTGCCCAGTTCACCCCTCCCACTGTCCCGCTGCCCAGCTCATCCCTCCCACTCTCCCTCTGCCCAGTTCATCCCTCCCACTCTCCCGCTGCCCAGTTCATCCCTCCCACTCTCCCCTGCCCAGCTCATCCCTCCCGCTCTCCCGCTGCCCAGTTCATCCCTTCTACTCTCCCGCTGCCCAGTTCACCCCTCCCACTCTCCCGCTGCCCACTTCATCCCTCCCACTCTCCCGCTGCCCAGTTCATCCCTTCTACTCTCCCGCTGCCCAGTTCACCCCTCCCACTCTCCCGGTGCCGACTTCATCCCTCCACACTCCCGCTGCCCAGTTCCTCCCACCCACTCTCCCGCTGCCCTCTTCGTCCCTCCCACACTCCCCGTGCCCACTTCGTCCCTCCCACACTCCCGGTGTCCTATTCATCCCTCCTACTATCCGGCTGCCCACTTCATCCATCCTACTCTCCCGCTGACCGGTTCCTCCCTCCCACTCTCCCCCTGCACATTCCATCCCTCCCACTCTCCCGCTGCCCAGTTTACCCCTCCCACTCTCCCGCTGCCCACTTCATCCCTCCTACTCTCCCGCTTCCCACTTCATCCCTCCCGCTCTCCCTCTGCCCAGTTCACCCCTCCCACTCTCCCGGTGCCGACTGCATCCCTTCTACTCTCCCGCTGCCCAGCTCATCCCTCCCACTCTCCCGCTGCCCAGTTCATTCCTCCCCCTCTCCCGCTGCCCAGTTCATCCCTCCCACTCTCCCGCTGCCCAGCTCATCCCTCCCACTCTCCCGCTGCCCAGTTCATCCCTCCCACTCTCCCGCTGCCCAGTTCATTACTCCCACTCTCCCGCTGCCCAGTTCACCCCTCCCACTCTCCCGCTGCCCAGTTCACCCCTCCCACTCTCCCGCTGCCCAGCTCATCCCTCCCACTCTCCCGCTGCCCAGTTCATCCCTCCCACTCTCCTGCTGCCTACTTCACCCCTCCCACTCTCCCGGTACCCACTTCCTCACTCCCACAGTCCCGGTGCCAACTTAATCATTCCCAGTCTCCAGCCGCCCACTTCCTCCCATTTACTCTCCCGGTGCTCACTTCCTTCCCCCATTCTACCGCAGCCCATTCCATCCCTCCCGCTCTCCCGCTGCCCAGTTCACCCCTCCCACTCTCCCGCTGCCCAGTTCATCCCTCCCACTGTCCCGCTGCCCAGTTCATCCCTCCCACTGTCCCGCTGCCCAGCTCATCCCTCCCACTCTCCCGCTGCCCAGTTCACCCCTCCCACTCTCCCGCTGCCCAGTTCACCCCTCCCACTCTCCCGCTGCCCAGTTCACCCCTCACACTCTCCCGCTGCCCAGTTCTTCCCTTCTACTCTCCCGCTACCCAGCTCATCCCTCCCACTCTCCCGCTGCCCAGTTCATCCCTCCCACTCTCCTGCTGCCCAGTTCATCCCTTCTACTCTCCCGCTGCCCATTCCATCCCCTCTACTCTCCCGCTGCCCATTCCATCCCTCCCACTCTCCCGCTGCCCAGTTCATCCCTTCTACTCTCCCGCTGCCCAGTTCATCCCTTCAAAGCTCCCGCTGCCCATTCCATCCCTCCCACTCTCCCGCTGCCCAGTTCATCCCTCCCACTCTCCCGCTGCCCACTTCACCCCTCCCACTCTCCCGCTGCCCAGTTCATCCCTCCCACTCTCCCGCTGCCCAGTTCATTACTCCCACTCTCCCGCTGCCCAGTTCACCCCTCCCACTCTCCCGCTGCCCAGTTCACCCCTCCCACTCTCCCGCTGCCCAGCTCATCCCTCCCACTCTCCCGCTGCCCAGTTCATCCCTCCCACTCTCCTGCTGCCTACTTCACCCCTCCCACTCTCCCGCTGCCCAGTTCACCCCTCCCACTCTCCCGGTACCCACTTCCTCACTCCCACAGTCCCGGTGCCAACTTAATCATTCCCAGTCTCCAGCCGCCCACTTCCTCCCATTTACTCTCCCGGTGCTCACTTCCTTCCCCCATTCTACCGCAGCCCATTCCATCCCTCCCGCTCTCCCGCTGCCCAGTTCACCCCTCCCACTCTCCCGCTGCCCAGTTCATCCCTCCCACTGTCCCGCTGCCCAGTTCATCCCTCCCACTGTCCCGCTGCCCAGCTCATCCCTCCCACTCTCCCGCTGCCCAGTTCACCCCTCCCACTCTCCCGCTGCCCAGTTCACCCCTCCCACTCTCCCGCTGCCCAGTTCACCCCTCACACTCTCCCGCTGCCCAGTTCTTCCCTTCTACTCTCCCGCTACCCAGCTCATCCCTCCCACTCTCCCGCTGCCCAGCTCATCCCTCCCACTCTCCCGCTGCCCACTTCATCCCTCCCACTCTCCTGCTGCCCAGTTCATCCCTTCTACTCTCCCGCTGCCCATTCCATCCCCTCTACTCTCCCGCTGCCCATTCCATCCCTCCCACTCTCCCGCTGCCCAGTTCATCCCTTCTACTCTCCCGCTGCCCAGTTCATCCCTTCAAAGCTCCCGCTGCCCATTCCATCCCTCCCACTCTCCCGCTGCCCAGTTCATCCCTCCCACTCTCCCGCTGCCCACTTCACCCCTCCCACTCTGCCGCTGCCCAGTTCATCGCTTCTACTCTCCCGCTACCCAGCTCATCCCTCCCACTCTCCCGCTGCCCAGCTCATCCCTCCCACTCTCCCGCTGCCCATTCCATCCCTCCCGCTCTCCCGCTGCCCAGCTCATCCCTCCCACTCTCCCGCTGCCCAGCTCATCCCTCCGACTCTCCCGCTGCCCAGTTCATCCCTCCCACTCTCTTGCTGCCCACTTCACCCCTCCCACTCTCCCGCTGCCCAGTTCATCCCTCCCACTGTCCCGATGCCCAGTTCATCCCTCCCACTGTCCCGCTGCCCAGCTCATCCCTCCCACTCTCCCGCTGCCCAGTTCATCCCTCCCACTCTCCCGCTGCCCAGTTCACCCCTCCCACTCTCCCGCTGCCCAGTTCACCACTCCCACTCTCCCGCTGCCCAGTTCATCCCTCCCACTGTCCCGCTGCCCAGCTCATCCCTCCCACTCTCCCGCTGCCCAGTTCATCCCTCCCACTCTCCCGCTGCCCACTTGACCCCGCCCACTGTCCCGCTGCCCAGCTCATCCCTCCCACTCTCCCTCTGCCCAGTTCATCCCTCCCACTCTCCCGCTGCCCAGTTCATCCCTCCCACTCTCCCACTGCCCAGCTCATCCCTCCCGCTCTCCCGCTGCCCAGTTCATCCCTTCTACTCTCCCGCTGCCCAGTTCACCCCTCCCACTCTCCCGCTGCCCACTTCATCCCTCCCACTCTCCCGCTGCCCAGTTCATCCCTCCCGCTCTCCCGCTGCCCAGTTCATCCCTCCCACTCTCCCGGTGCCGACTTCATCCCTCCACACTCCCGCTGCCCAGTTCCTCCCACCCACTCTCCCGCTGCCCTCTTCGTCCCTCCCACACTCCCCGTGCCCACTTCGTCCCTCCCACACTCCCGGTGTCCAATTCATCCCTCCTACTCTCCGGCTGCCCACTTCATGCATCCTACTCTCCCGCTGACCGGTTCCTCCCTCCCACTCTCCCCCTGCACATTCCATCCCTCCCACTCTCCCGCTGCCCAGTTTACCCCTCCCACTCTCCCGCTGCCCACTTCATCCCTCCCACTCTCCCGCTTCCCACTTCATCCCTCCCGCTCTCCCTCTGCCCAGTTCACCCCTCCCACTCTGCCGCTGCCCAGTTCATCCATCACTCTCCCGGTGCCGACTTCATCCCTCCCACTCTCCCGGTACCCACTTCCTCACTCCCACTGTCCCGGTGCCAACTTAATCATTCCCATTCTCCAGCTGCCCACTTCCTCCCTTTTACTCTACCGGTGCTCACTTCCTCCCCCCACTCTCCCGCTGCCCAGCTCATCCCTCCCACTCTCCCGCTGCCCAGTTCATTCCTCCCCCTCTCCCGCTGCCCAATTCATCCCTCCCACTCTCCCGCTGCCCAGCTCATCCCTCCCACTCTCCCGCTGCCCAGTTCATCCCTCCCACTCTCCCGCTGCCCAGTTCATTACTCCCACTCTCCCGCTGCCCAGTTCATCCCTCCAAACTCTCCCGCTGCCCAGCTCATCCCTCCCACTCTCCCGCTGCCCAGCTCATCCCTCCCACTCTCCCGCTGCCCAGTTCATCCCTTATACTCTCCCGCTGCCCAGCTCATCCCTCCCGCTCTCGCGCTGCCCAGCTCATCCCTCCCACTCTCCCGCTGCCCAGTTCATCCCTCCCACTCTCCCGCTGCCCAGCTCACCCCTCTCACTCTCCCGCTGCCCAGCTCATCCCTCCCACTCTCCCGCTGCCCAGTTCATCCCTCCCACTCTCCCGCTGCCCAGTTCACCCCTCCCACTCTCCCGGTACCCACTTCCTCACTCCCACTGTCCCGGTGCCAACTTAATCATTCCCAGTTTCCAGCTGCCCACTTCCTCCCTTTTACTCTCCCGGTGCTCACTTCCTCCCCCCATTCTACCGCTGCCCATTCCATCCCTCCCGCTCTCCCGCTGCCCAGTTCATCGGTTCTACTCTCCCGCTACCCAGTTCATCCCTCCCACTCTCCCGCTGCCCAGTTCACCCCTCCCACTCTCCCGCTGCCCAGTTCATCCCTCCCACTCTCCCGCTGCCCAGTTCATCCCTCCCACTCTCCCGCTGCCCACTTCACCCCTCCCACTCTCCCGCTGCCCAGCTCATCCCTCCCACTCTCCCTCTGCCCAGTTCATCCCTCCCACTCTCCCGCTGCCCAGCTCATCCCTCCCGCTCTCCCGCTGCCCAGTTCATCCCTTCTACTCTCCCGCTGCCCAGTTCACCCCTCCCACTCTCCCGCTGCCCAGTTCACCCCTCCCACTCTCCCGCTGCCCACTTCACCCCTCCCACTCTCCCGCTGCCCAGTTCATCCCTCCCACTGTCCCGCTGCCCAGTTCATCCCTCCCACTGTCCCGCTGCCCAGCTCATCCCTCCCACTCTCCCGCTGCCCAGTTCACCCCTCCCACTCTCCCGCTGCCCAGTTCACCCCTCCCACTCTCCCGCTGCCCAGTTCATCCCTCCCACTGTCCCGCTGCCCAGCTCATCCCTCCCACTCTCCCGCTGCCCAGTTCATCCCTCCCACTCACCCGCTGCCCACTTCACCCCGCCCACTCTCCCGCTGCCCAGCTCATCCCTCCCACTCTCCCTCTGCCCAGTTCATCCCTCCCACTCTCCCGCTGCCCAGTTCACCCCTCCCACTCTCCCGCTGCCCACTTCATCCCTCCCACTCTCCCGCTGCCCAGTTCATCCCTCCCGCTCTCCCGCTGCCCAGTTCATCCCTCCCACTCTCCCGGTGCCGACTTCATCCCTCCACACTCCCGCTGCTCAGTTCCTCCCACCCACTCTCCCGCTGCCCTCTTCGTCCCTCCCACACTCCCCGTGCCCACTTCGTCGCTCCCACACTCCCGGTGTCCAATTCATCCCTCCTACTCTCCGGCTGCCCACTTCATCCATCCTACTCTCCCGCTGCCAACTTCACCCCTCCCACTCTCCCGCTGCCCAGTTCACCTCTCCCACTCTCCCGCTGCCCAGTTCACCCCTCCCACTCTCCCGGTACCCACTTCCTCACTCCCACTGTCCCGGTGCCAACTTAATCATTCCCAGTTTCCAGCTGCCCACTTCCTCCCTTTTACTCTCCCGGTGCTCACTTCCTCCCCCCATTCTACCGCTGCCCATTCCATCCCTCCCGCTCTCCCGCTGCCCAGTTCATCGGTTCTACTCTCCCGCTACCCAGTTCATCCCTCCCACTCTCCCGCTGCCCAGTTCACCCCTCCCACTCTCCCGCTGCCCAGTTCATCCCTCCCACTCTCCCGCTGCCCAGTTCATCCCTCCCACTCTCCCGCTGCCCACTTCACCCCTCCCACTCTCCCGCTGCCCAGCTCATCCCTCCCACTCTCCCTCTGCCCAGTTCATCCCTCCCACTCTCCCGCTGTCCAGCTCATCCCTCCCGCTCTCCCGCTGCCCAGTTCATCCCTTCTACTCTCCCGCTGCCCAGTTCACCCCTCCCACTCTCCCGCTGCCCAGTTCACCCCTCCCACTCTCCCGCTGCCCAGTTCACCCCTCCCACTCTCCCGCTGCCCAGCTCATCCCTCCCACTCTCCCGCTGCCCATTCCATCCCTCCCACTCTCCCGCTGCCCAGTTCATTGCTTCTACTCTCCCGCTACCCAGCTCATCCCTCCCACTCTCCCGCTGCCCAGCTCATCCCTCCGACTCTCCCGCTGCCCAGTTCACCCCTCCCACTCTCCCGCTGCCCAGCTCATCCCTCCCACTCTCCCGCTGCCCAGTTCATCCCTCCCACTCTCCTGCTGCCCACTTCACCCCTCCCACTCTGCCGCTGCCCAGTTCATCCCTCACTCTCCCGGTGCCGACTTCATCCCTCCCACTGTCCCGGTACCCACTTCCTCACTCCCACTGTCCCGGTGCCAACTTAATCATTCCCAGTCTCCAGCTGCCCACTTCCTCCCTTTTACTCTACCGGTGCTCACTTCCTCCCGCCACTCTCCCGCTGCCCAGCTCATCCCTCCCACTCTCCCGCTGCCCAGTTCATTCCTCCCCCTCTCCCGCTGCCCAGTTCATCCCTCCCACTCTCCCGCTGCCCAGCTCATCCCTCCCACTCTCCCGCTGCCCAGTTCATCCCTCCCACTCTCCCGCTGCCCAGTTCATTACTCCCACTCTCCCGCTGCCCAGTTCATCCCTCCCACTCTCCCGCTGCCCATCTCATCCCTCGAACTCTCCCGCTGCCCACTTCACCCCTCCCACTCTCCCGCTGCCCACTTCACCCCTCCCACTCTCCCGCTGCCCAGTTCACCTCTCGCACTCTCCCGCTGCCCAGTTCACCCCTCCCACTCTCCCGGTACCCACTTCCTCACTCCCACTGTCCCGGTGCCAACTTAATCATTCCCAGTTTCCAGCTGCCCACTTCCTCCTTTTTACTCTCCCGGTGCTCACTTCCTACCCCCATTCTACCGCTGCCCATTCCATCCCTCCCGCTCTCCCGCTGCCCAGTTCATCGGTTCTACACTCCCGCTACCCAGCTCATCCCTCCCGCTCTCCCGCAGCCCAGTTCATCGGTTCTACTCTCCCGCTACCCAGTTCATCCCTCCCACTCTCCCGCTGCCCAGTTCACCCCTCCCACTCTCCCGCTACCCAGTTCATCCCTGCCACTCTCCCGCTGCCCACTTCACCCCTCCCACTCTCCCGCTGCCCAGCTCATCCCTCCCACTCTCCCTCTGCCCAGTTCACCCCTCCCACTCTCCCGCTGCCCAGTTCACCCCTCCCACTCTCCCGCTACCCAGTTCATCCCTGCCACTCTCCCGCTGCCCACTTCACCCCTCCCACTCTCCCGCTGCCCAGCTCATCCCTCCCACTCTCCCTCTGCCCAGTTCATCCCTTCTACTCTCCCGCTGCCCAGTTCACCCCTCCCACTCTCCCGCTTCCCACTTCATCCCTCCCACTCTCCCGCTGCCCAGTTCATCCCTCCCTCTCTCCCGCTGCCCAGTTCATCCCTCCCACTCTCCCGGTGCCGACTTCATCCGTCCACACTCCCGCTGCCCAGTTCCTCCCACCCACTCTCCCGCTGCCCTCTTCGTCCCTCCCACACTCCCCGTGCCCACTTCGTCCCTCCCACACTCCCGGTGTCCAACTCATCCCTCCTACTCTCCGGCTGCCCACTTCATCCATCCTACTCTCCCGCTGACCGGTTCCTCCCTCCCACTCTCCCGCTGCCCATTCCATCCCTCCCACTCTCCCGCTGCCCAGTTCACCCCTCCCACTCTCCCGCTGCCCACTTCATCCCTCCCACTCTCCCGCTTCCCACTTCATCCCTCCCGCTCTCCCGCTGCCCAGTTCACCCCTCCCACTCTGCCGCTGCCCAGTTCATCCCTCACTCTCCCGGTGCCGACTTCATCCCTCCCACTCTCCCGGTACCCACTTCCTCACTCCCACTGTCCCGGTGCCCAGTTCATCCCTCCCACTCTCCTGCTGCCCACTTCACCCCTCCCACTCTCCCGCTGCCCATTTCACCTCTCCCACTCTCCCTCTGCCCAGTTTACCCCTCCCACTCTCCCGGTACCCACTTCCTCACTCCCACTGTCCCGGTGCCAACTTAATCATCCCCAGTCCCCAGCTGCCCACTTCCGCCCTTTTACTCTCCCGGTGCTCACTTCCTCCACCTACTCTCCCGCTGCCCAGTTCATCCCTCCCACTCTCCCGCTGCCCAGTTCATCCCTTCTACTCTCCCGCTGCCCAGCTCATCCCTCCCGCTCTCCCGCTGCCCAGTTCATCCCTTCTACTCTCCCGCTGCCCAGTTCACCCCTCCCACTCTCCCGCTGCCCAGTTCATCCCTCCCACTGTCCCGCTGCCCAGTTCATCCCTCCCACTGTCCCGCTGCCCAGCTCATCCCTCCCACTCTCCCGCTGCCCAGTTCACCCCTCCCACTCTCCCGCTGCCCAGTTCACCCCTCCCACTCTCCCGCTGCCCAGTTCATCCCTCCACTGTCCCGCTGCCCAGCTCATCCCTCCCACTCTCCCGCTGCCCAGTTCATCCTCCCACTCACCCGCTGCCCACATCACCCCGCCCACTCTCCCGCTGCCCAGCTCATCCCTCCCCACTCTCCCTCTGCCCAGTTCATCCCTCCCACTCTCCCGCTGCCCAGTTCATCCCTCCCACTCTCCCGCTGCCCAGCTCATCCCTCCCGCTCTCCCGCTGCCCAGTTCATCCCTTCTACTCTCCCGCTGCCCAGTTCACCCCTCCCACTCTCCCGCTGCCCACTTCATCCCTCCCACTCTCCCGCTGCCCAGTTCATCCCTCCCGCTCTCCCGCTGCCCAGTTCATCCCTCCCACTCTCCCGGTGCCGACTTCATCCCTCCACACTCCCGCTGCTCAGTTCCTCCCACCCACTCTCCCGCTGCCCTCTTCGTCCCTCCCACACTCCCCGTGCCCACTTCGTCCCTCCCACACTCCCGGTGTCCAATTCATCCCTCCTACTCTCCGGTTGCCCACTTCATCCATCCTACTCTCCCGCTGCCAACTTCACCCCTCCCACTCTCCCGCTGCCCAGTTCACCTCTCCCACTCTCCCGCTGCCCAGTTCACCCCTCCCACTCTCCCGGTACCCACTTCCTCACTCCCACTGTCCCGGTGCCAACTTAATCATTCCAGTTTCCAGCTGCCCACTTCCTCCCTTTTACTCTCCCGGTGCTCACTTCCTCCCCCCATTCTACCGCTGCCCATTCCATCCCTCCCGCTCTCCCGCTGCCCAGTTCATCGGTTCTACTCTCCCGCTACCCAGTTCATCCCTCCCACTCTCCCGCTGCCCAGTTCACCCCTCCCACTCTCCCGCTGCCCAGTTCATCCCTCCCACTCTCCCGCTGCCCAGTTCATCCTCCCACTCTCCCGCTGCCCACTTCACCCCTCCCACTCTCCGCTGCCCAGCTCATCCCTCCCACTCTCCCTCTGCCCAGTTCATCCCTCCCACTCTCCCGCTGTCCAGCTCATCCCTCCCGCTCTCCCGCTGCCCAGTTCATCCCTTCTACTCTCCCGCTGCCCAGTTCACCCCTCCCACTCTCCCGCTGCCCAGTTCACCCCTCCCACTCTCCCGCTGCCCAGTTCACCCCTCCCACTCTCCCGCTGCCCAGCTCATCCCTCCCACTCTCCCGCTGCCCATTCCATCCCTCCCACTCTCCCGCTGCCCAGTTCATTGCTTCTACTCTCCCGCTACCCAGCTCATCCCTCCCACTCTCCCGCTGCCCAGCTCATCCCTCCGACTCTCCCGCTGCCCAGTTCACCCCTCCCACTCTCCCGCTGCCCAGCTCATCCCTCCCACTCTCCCGCTGCCAGTTCATCCCTCCCACTCTCCTGCTGCCCACTTCACCCCTCCCACTCTGCCGCTGCCCAGTTCATCCCTCACTCTCCCGGTGCCGACTTCATCCCTCCCACTGTCCCGGTACCCACTTCCTCACTCCCACTGTCCCGGTGCCAACTTAATCATTCCCAGTCTCCAGCTGCCCACTTCCTCCCTTTTACTCTACCGGTGCTCACTTCCTCCCGCCACTCTCCCGCTGCCCAGTTCATTCCTCCCCCTCTCCCGCTGCCCAGTTCATCCCTCCCACTCTCCCGCTGCCAGCTCATCCCTCCCACTCTCCCGCTGCCCAGTTCATCCCTCCCACTCTCCCGCTGCCCAGTTCATTACTCCCACTCTCCCGCTGCCCAGTTCATCCCTCCCACTCTCCCGCTGCCCATCTCATCCCTCCCACTCTCCCGCTGCCCACTTCACCCCCTCCCACTCTCCCGCTGCCCACTTCACCCCTCCCACTCTCCCGCTGCCCAGTTCACCTCTCCCACTCTCCCGCTGCCCAGTTCACCCCTCCCACTCTCCCGGTACCCACTTCCTCACTCCCACTGTCCCGGTGCCAACTTAATCATTCCCAGTTTCCAGCTGCCCACTTCCTCCTTTTTACTCTCCCGGTGCTCACTTCCTCCCCCCATTCTACCGCTGCCCATTCCATCCCTCCCGCTCTCCCGCTGCCCAGTTCATCGGTTCTACACTCCCGCTACCCAGCTCATCCCTCCCGCTCTCCCGCAGCCCAGTTCATCGGTTCTACTCTCCCGCTACCCAGTTCATCCCTCCCACTCTCCCGCTGCCCAGTTCACCCCTCCCACTCTCCCGCTGCCCAGTTCACCCCTCCCACTCTCCCGCTACCCAGTTCATCCCTGCCACTCTCCCTCTGCCCAGTTCATCCCTTCTACTCTCCCGCTGCCCAGTTCACCCCTCCCACTCTCCCGCTTCCCACTTCATCCCTCCCACTCTCCCGCTGCCCAGTTCATCCCTCCCGCTCTCCCGCTGCCCAGTTCATCCCACCCACTCTCCCGGTGCCGACTTCATCCGTCCACACTCCCGCTGCCCAGTTCCTCCCACCCACTCTCCCGCTGCCCTCTTCGTCCCTCCCACACTCCCCGTGCCCACTTCGTCCCTCCCACACTCCCGGTGTCCAACTCATCCCTCCTACTCTCCGGCTGCCCACTTCATCCATCCTACTCTCCCGCTGACCGGTTCCTCCCTCCCACTCTCCCGCTGCCCATTCCATCCCTCCCACTCTCCCGCTGCCCAGTTCACCCCTCCCACTCTCCCGCTGCCCACTTCATCCCTCCCACTCTCCCGCTTCCCACTTCATCCCTCCCGCTCTCCCGCTGCCCAGTTCACCCCTCCCACTCTGCCGCTGCCCAGTTCATCCCTCACTCTCCCGGTGCCGACTTCATCCCTCCCACTCTCCCGGTACCCACTTCCTCACTCCCACTGTCCCGGTGCCAACTTAATCATCCCCAGTCTCCAGCTGCCCACTTCCGCCCTTTTACTCTCCCGGTGCTCACTTCCTCCACCTACTCTCCCGCTGCCCAGTTCATCCCTCCCACTCTCCCGCTGCCCAGTTCATCCCTTCTACTCTCCCGCTGCCCAGCTCATCCCTCCCGCTCTCCCGCTGCCCAGTTCATCCCTTCTACTCTCCCGCTGCCCAGTTCACCCCTCCCACTCTCCCGCTGCCCACTTCATCCCTCCCACTCTCCCGCTGCCCAGTTCATCCCTCCCGCTCTCCCGCTGCCCAGTTCATCCCTCCCACTCTCCCGGTGCCGACTTCATCCCTCCACACTCCCGCTGCCCAGTTCCTCCCACCCACTCTCCCGCTGCCCACTTTGTCCCTCCCACACTCCCCGTGCCCACTTCGTCCCTCCCACACTCCCGGTGTCCAATTCATCCCTCCCACTCTCCCGCTGCCCAGTTCACCCCTCCCACCCTCCCCCTGCCCAGTTCATCCCTCACTCTCCCGGTGCCGACTTCATCCCTCCCACTCTCCCGGTACCCACTTCCTCACTCCCACTGTCCCGTTGCCAACTTAATCATTCCCAGTCTCCAGCTGCCCACTTCCTCCCTTTTACTCTCCCGGTGCTCACTTCCTCCTCCTACTCTCCCGCTGCCCAGTTCATCCCTTCTACTCTCCCGCTGCCCAGTTCATCCCTTCTACTCTCCCGCTGCCCAGTTCATCCCTTCTACTCTCCCGCTGCCCACTTCATCCCTCCCATTCTCCCGCTGCCCAGCTCATCCCTTCTACTCTCCCGCTGCCCACTTCATCCCTCCCACTCTCCCGCTGCCCAGTTCATCCCTTCTACTCTCCCGCTGCCCACTTCATCCCTCCCATTCTCCCGCTGCCCAGTTCATCCCTTCTACTCTCCCGCTGCCCAGCTCATCCCTCCCACTCTCCCGCAGCCCTTTCCATCCCTCCCTTTCTCCCGCTGCCCAGTTCATCCCTCCCACTCTCCCGCTGCCCAGCTCATCCCTCCCGCTCTCCCGCTGCCCTTTCCATCCCTCCCTTTCTCCCGCTGCCCAGTTCATCCCTCCCGCTCTCCCGGTGCCCAGTTCATCCCTTCTACTCTCCCGCTGCCCAGCTCATCCCTCCCACTCTCCCGCTGCCCAGTTCATCCCTTCTACTCTCCCGCTGCCCAGCTCATCCCTCCCACTCTCCCGCTGCCCTTTCCATCCCTCCCTTTCTCCCGCTGCCCACTTCATCCCTCCCGCTCTCCCGCTGCCCAGTTCATCCCTCCCACTCTCCCGGTGCCGACTTCATCTCAACCACTCTCCCGCTGCCCACTTCCTCCCTCCCACTGTCCCGGTAGCCACTTCCTCCTTTCCACTCTCCCGGTGCCCACATCATACCTCCCAGTCTCCCGGTGCCCACTTCCTCCTTCCGACTCTCCCGGTGCCCACTTCCTCCTTCCGACTCTCCCGCTGCCCACTTCCTCCTTTCCACTCTCCCGCTGCCCACTTCATCCCTCCTACTCTCCGGCTGCCCACTTCATCCCTCCTACTCTCCGGCTGCCCACTTCATCCATCCTACTCTCCCGCTGCCCAGTTACTCCCTCCCACTCTCCCGGTGCCCACTTCATCCCTCCTACTCTCCGGCTGCCCACTCCATCCATCCTACTCTCCCGCTGCCCAGTTCATCCCTCCAACTCTCCCGGTGCCCACTTCCTCCCTCCCACTCTCTCGCTGCTCACTTCCTCCTTCCCACTCTCCCGCTGCTCACTTCCTCCCTTCCACTCTCCCGCTAACCACTTCCTCCCACTCTCCCGCTGTCCAGTTCATCCCTCACTCTCCCGGTGCTGACTTCATCCCTCCCACTCTCCCGGTACCCACTTCCTCACTCCCACTGTCCCGGTGCCAACTTAATCATTGCCAGTCTCCAGCTGCCCACTTAGACCCTTTTACTCTCCCGGTGCTCACTTCCTCCGCCAACTCTCCCGCTGCCCAGTTCATCCCTCCCGCTCTCCCGCTGCCCAGCTCATCCCTCCCACTCTCCCGCAGCCCAGTTCACCCCTCCCACTCTCCCGCTGCCCAGCTCATCCCTCCCACTCTCCCGCTGCCCAGCTCATCCCTCCCACTCTCCCGCTGCCCAGGTCATCCTTCCCACTCTCCGGCTGCCCAGCTCATCCGTCCCACTCTCCCGCTGCCCAGTTCATCCCTCCCACTCTCCCGCTGCCCAGCTCATCCCTCCCACTCTCCCGCTGCGCAGCTCATCCCTCCCATTCTCCCGCTGCCCTGTTCACCCCTACCACTCTCCCGCTGCCCACTTCATCCCTCCCACTCTCCCGCTGCACAGTTCACCCCTCCCACTCTCCCGTTGCCCAGTTCACCCCTCCCACTCTCCCGCTGCCCACTTCATCCCTCCCACTCTCCCGCTGCCCACTTCATCCCTCCCACTCCCCCGCTGCCCAGTTCACCCCTCCCACTCTCCCGCTGCCCACTTCATCCCTCCCACTCTCCCGCTGCCCACTTCATCCCTCCCACTCCCCCGCTGCCCAGTTCACCCCTCCCACTCTCCCGCTGCCCACTTCATCCCTCCCACTCTCCCGCTGCCCACTTCCTCCCTCCTACTCTCTCTCTGCCCACTTCATCCCTTCGACTCTCCCGCTGCCCAGTTCATCCCTCCCACTCTCCCGCTGCCCAGTTCATCCCTCCCACTCTCCCGCTGCCCAGTTCATCCCTCACACTCTCCCGCTGCCCAGTTCACCCCTCCCACTCTCCCGCTGCCCACTTCATCCCTCCCACTCTCCCGCTGCCCAGTTCATCCCTTCTACTGTCCCGCTGCCCAGCTCATCCCTCCCACTCTCCCGCTGCCCAGTTCATCCCTCCCACTCTCCCGCTGCCCAGTTCATCCCTCCCGCTCTCCCGCTGCCCAGTTCATCCCTCCCACTCTCCCGGTGCCGACTTCATCCCTCCACACTCCCACTGCCCAGTTCCTCCCACCCACTCTCCCGCTGCCCTCTTCGTCCCTCCCACACTCCCCGTGCCCACTTCGTCCCTCCCAGACTCCCGGTTTTCCAATTCATCCCTCCTACTCTCCGGCTGCCCACTTCATCCATCCTACTCTCCCGCTGCCCAGTTCATCCCTCCCACTCTCCCGCAGCCCAGCGCAACCCTCCCACTCTCCAGCTGCCCAGTTCATCCCTCCCACTCTCCCGCGGCCCAGCTCATCCCTCACACTCTCCCGCTGCCCAGTTCATCCCTTCTACTCTCCCGCTGCCCAGTTCATCCGTTCCGCTCTCCCGCTGCCCAGTTCTTCCCTTCTACTCTCCCGGTGCCAACTTCATCCTTCCACACTCCCGCTGCCCAGTTCCTCCCACCCACTCTACCGCTGCCCTCTTCGTCCCTCCCACACTCCCCGTGCCCAGTTCGTCCCTCCCACACTCCCGGTTTTCCAATTCATCCCTCCTACTCTCCGGCTGCCCACTTCATCCATCCTACTCTCCCGCTGACCGGTTCCTCCCTCCCAATCTCCCGCTGCTCATTCCATCCCTCCCACTCTCCCGCTGCCCAGTTCCTCCCTCCCACTCTCACGCTGCCCATTTCCCACTCTCCCGCTGCCCACTTCCTCCCTCCTACTCTCTCTCTGCCCACTTCATCCCTTCGACTCTCCCGCTGCCCAGTTCATTCCTCCCACTCTCCCGGTGCCCAGTTCATCCCTCCCACTCTCCCGCTGCACAGCTCATCCCTCCCACTCTCCCGCAGCCCAGTTCATCCCTCCCACTCTCCCGCAGCCCAGTTCATCCCTCCCACTCTCCCGCTGCCCAGCTCATCCCTCACACTCTCCCGCTGCCCAGCTCATCCCTTCTACTCTCCCGCTGCCCAGTTCATCCCTTCCGCTATCCCGCTGCCCAGTTCATCCCTTCTACTCTCCCGCTGCCCAGTTCACCCCTCCCACTCTCCCGCTGCCCACTTCATTCCTCCAACTCTCCCGCTGCCCAGTTCATCCCTTCTACTGTCCCGCTGCCCAGCTCATCCCTCCCACTCTCCCGCTGCCCAGTTCATCCCTCCCACTCTCCCGCTGCCCAGTTCATCCCTCCCGCTCTCCCGCTGCGCAGTTCATCCCTCCCACTCTCCCGGTGCCGACTTCATCCCTCCACACTCCCGCTGCCCAGTTCCTCCCACCCACTCTCCCGCTGCCCTCTTCGTCCCTCCCACACTCCCCGTGCCCACTTCGTCCCTCCCAGACTCCCGTTTTTCCAATTCATCCCTCCTACTCTCCGGCTGCCCACTTCATACATCCTACTCTCCCGCTGCCCAGTTCATCCCTCCCACTCTCCCGCTGCCCAGCTCATCCCTCCCACTCTCCCGCTGCCCAGTTCATTCCTCCCACTCTCCCGCTGCCCAGTTCATCCCTCCCACTCTCCCGCAGCCCAGCTCAACCCTCCCACTCTCCCGCTGCCCAGTTCATCCCTCCCACTCTCCCACGGCCCAGCTCATCCCTCACACTCTCCCGCTGCCCAGTTCATCCCTTCTACTCTCCCGCTGCCCAGTTCATCCCTTCCGCTCTCCCGCTGCCCAGTTCATCCCTTCTACTCTCCCGCTGCCCAGTTCAGCCCTCCCACTCTCCCGCTGCCACTTGATCCCTCCCACTCACCGCTGCCCAGCTCATCCCTCCCACTCTCCCGCTGCCCAGCTCATCCCTCCCACTCTCCCGCTGCCCAGGTCATCCCTCCCGCTCTCCCGCTGCCCACTTCACCCCTCCCACTCTCCCGCTGCCCAGTTCATCTCTCCCACTCTCCCGCTGCCCAGTTCATCCCTCCCACTCTCCCGCTGCCCAGCTCATCCCTCCCACTCTCCCGCTGCCCAGTTCATTCCTCCCACTCTCCCGCTGCCCAGTTCATCCCTCCCACTCTCCCGCAGCCCAGCTCAACCCTCCCACTCTCCCGCTGCCCAGTTCATCCCTCCCACTCTCCCGCAGCCCAGCTCATCCCTCACACTCTCCCGCTGCCCAGTTCATCCCTTCTACTCTCCCGCTGCCCAGTTCATCCCTTCCGCTCTCCCGCTGCCCAGTTCATCCCTTCTACTCTCCCGCTGCCCAGTTCACCCCTCCCACTCTCCCGCTGCCCACTTCATCCCTCCCACTCTCCCGCTGCCCAGCTCATCCCTCCCACTCTCCGCTGCCCAGCTCATCCCTCCCACTCTCCCGCTGCCCAGCTCATCCCTCCCACTCTCTCGCTGCCCAGCACATCCCTCCCACTCTCCCGCTGCCCATGTCATCCATGCCGCTCTCCCGCTACCCACTTCACCCCTCCCACTCTCCCGCTGCCCAGTTCATCCCTCCCACTCTCCCGCTGCCCAGTTCATCCCTCCCACTCTCCCGCTGCCCAGTTCATCCCTCCCACTCTCCCGCTGCCCAGTTCATCCCTCCCACTCTCCCGGTGCCGACTTCATCCCTCCACACTCCCGCTGCCCAGTTCCTCCCACCCACTCTCCCGCTGCCCTCTTCGTCCCTCCCACACTCCCCGTGCCCACTTCGTCCCTCCCACAGTCCCGGATTTCCAATTCATCCCTCCTACTCTCCGGCTGCCCACTTCATCCATCCTACTCTCCCGCTGACCGGTTCCTCCCTCCCAATCTCCCGCTGCTCATTCCATCCCTCCCACTCTCCCGCTGCCCAGTTCCTCCCTCCCACTCTCCCGCTGCCCAGCTCATCCCTCCCACTGTCCCGCTGCCCAGTTCATCCCTCCCACTCTCCCGCTGCCCAGCTCATCCCTCCCACTCTCCCGCTGCCCAGTTCATTCCTCCCACTCTCCCGCTGCCCAGCTCATCCCTCCCACTCTCCCGCTGCCCAGCTCATCCCTCCCACTCTCCCGCTGCCCAGCTCATCCCTCACACTCTCCCGCTGCCCAGTTCATCCCTTCTACTCTCCCGCTGCCCAGTTCACCCCTCCCACTCTCCCGCTGCCCACTTCATCCCTCCCACTCTCCCGCTGCCCAGTTCATCCCTTCTACTCTCCCGCTCCCCAGTTCATCCCTCCCACTCTCCCGGTGCCGACTTCATCCCTTCTACTCTCCCGCTACCCAGCTCATCCCTCCCACTCTCCCGCTGCCCAGTTCATCCCTCCCGCTCTCCCGCTGCCCAGTTCATCCCTCCCACTCTCCCGGTGCCGACTTCATCCCTCCACACTCCCGCTGCCCAGTTCCTCCTACCCACTCTCCCGCTGCCTTCTTCGTCCCTCCCACACTCCCCGTGCCCACTTCGTCCCTCCCAGACTCCCGGTTTTCCAATTCATCCCTCCTACTCTCCGGCTGCCCACTTCATCCATCCTACTCTCCCGCTGCCCAGTTCATCCCTCCCACTCTCCCGCAGCCCAGCGCAACCCTCCCACTCTCCCGCTGCCCAGTTCATCCCTCCCACTCTCCCGCGGCCCAGCTCATCCCTCACACTCTCCCGCTGCCCAGTTCATCCCTTCTACTCTCCCGCTGCCCAGTTCATCCGTTCCGCTCTCCCGCTGCCCAGTTCTTCCCTTCTACTCTCCCGGTGCCAACTTCATCCTTCCACACTCCCGCTGCCCAGTTCCTCCCACCCACTCTACCGCTGCCCTCTTCGTCCCTCCCACACTCCCCGTGCCCAGTTCGTCCCTCCCACACTCCCGGTTTTCCAATTCATCCCTCCTACTCTCCGGCTGCCCACTTCATCCATCCTACTCTCCCGCTGACCGGTTCCTCCCTCCCAATCTCCCGCTGCTCATTCCATCCCTCCCACTCTCCCGCTGCCCAGTTCCTCCCTCCCACTCTCACGCTGCCCATTTCCCACTCTCCCGCTGCCCACTTCCTCCCTCCTACTCTCTCTCTGCCCACTTCATCCCTTCGACTCTCCCGCTGCCCAGTTCATTCCTCCCACTCTCCCGGTGCCCAGTTCATCCCTCCCACTCTCCCGCTGCACAGCTCATCCCTCCCACTCTCCCGCAGCCCAGTTCATCCCTCCCACTCTCCCGCTGCCCAGCTCATCCCTCACACTCTCCCGCTGCCCAGCTCATCCCTTCTACTCTCCCGCTGCCCAGTTCATCCCTTCCCCTATCCCGCTGCCCAGTTCATCCCTTCTACTCTCCCGCTGCCCAGTTCACCCCTCCCACTCTCCCGCTGCCCACTTCATTCCTCCAACTCTCCCGCTGCCCAGTTCATCCCTTCTACTGTCCCGCTGCCCAGCTCATCCCTCCCACTCTCCCGCTGCCCAGTTCATCCCTCCCACTCTCCCGCTGCCCAGTTCATCCCTCCCGCTCTCCCGCTGCCCAGTTCATCCCTCCCACTCTCCCGGTGCCGACTTCATCCCTCCACACTCCCGCTGCCCAGTTCCTCCCACCCACTCTCCCGCTGCCCTCTTCGTCCCTCCCACACTCCCCGTGCCCACTTCGTCCCTCCCAGACTCCCGGTTTTCCAATTCATCCCTCCTACTCTCCGGCTGCCCACTTCATACATCCTACTCTCCCGCTGCCCAGTTCATCCCTCCCACTCTCCCGCTGCCCAGCTCATCCCTCCCACTCTCCCGCTGCCCAGTTCATTCCTCCCACTCTCCCGCTGCCCAGTTCATCCCTCCCACTCTCCCGCAGCCCAGCTCAACCCTCCCACTCTCCCGCTGCCCAGTTCACCCCTCCCACTCTCCCACGGCCCAGCTCATCCCTCACACTCTCCCGCTGCCCAGTTCATCCCTTCTACTCTCCCGCTGCCCAGTTCATCCCTTCCGCTCTCCCGCTGCCCAGTTCATCCCTTCTACTCTCCCGCTGCCCAGTTCAGCCCTCCCACTCTCCCGCTGCCACTTGATCCCTCCCACTCACCGCTGCCCAGCTCATCCCTCCCACTCTCCCGCTGCCCAGCTCATCCCTCCCACTCTCCCGCTGCCCAGGTCATCCCTCCCGCTCTCCCGCTGCCCACTTCACCCCTCCCACTCTCCCGCTGCCCAGTTCATCTCTCCCACTCTCCCGCTGCCCAGTTCATCCCTCCCACTCTCCCGCTGCCCAGCTCATCCCTCCCACTCTCCCGCTGCCCAGTTCATTCCTCCCACTCTCCCGCTGCCCAGTTCATCCCTCCCACTCTCCCGCAGCCCAGCTCAACCCTCCCACTCTCCCGCTGCCCAGTTCATCCCTCCCACTCTCCCGCAGCCCAGCTCATCCCTCACACTCTCCCGCTGCCCAGTTCATCCCTTCTACTCTCCCGCTGCCCAGTTCATCCCTTCCGCTCTCCCGCTGCCCAGTTCATCCCTTCTACTCTCCCGCTGCCCAGTTCACCCCTCCCACTCTCCCGCTGCCCACTTCATCCCTCCCACTCTCCCGCTGCCCAGCTCATCCCTCCCACTCTCCCGCTGCCCAGCTCATCCCTCCCACTCTCCCGCTGCCCAGCTCATCCCTCCCACTCTCTCGCTGCCCAGCACATCCCTCCCACTCTCCCGCTGCCCAGGTCATCCATGCCGCTCTCCCGCTACCCACTTCACCCCTCGCACTCTCCCGCTGCCCAGTTCATCCCTCCCACTCTCCCGCTGCCCAGTTCATCCCTCCCACTCTCCCGCTGCCCAGTTCATCCCTCCCACTCTCCCGCTGCCCAGTTCATCCCTCCCACTCTCCCGGTGCCGACTTCATCCCTCCACACTCCCGCTGCCCAGTTCCTCCCACCCACTCTCCCGCTGCCCTCTTCGTCCCTCCCACACTCCCCGTGCCCACTTCGTCCCTCCCACAGTCCCGGTTTTCCAATTCATCCCTCCTACTCTCCGGCTGCCCACTTCATCCATCCTACTCTCCCGCTGACCGGTTCCTCCCTCCCAATCTCCCGCTGCTCATTCCATCCCTCCCACTCTCCCGCTGCCCAGTTCCTCCCTCCCACTCTCCCGCTGCCCAGCTCATCCCTCCCACTGTCCCGCTGCCCAGTTCATCCCTCCCACTCTCCCGCTGCCCAGCTCATCCCTCCCACTCTCCCGCTGCCCAGTTCATTCCTCCCACTCTCCCGCTGCCCAGCTCATCCCTCCCACTCTCCCGCTGCCCAGCTCATCCCTCCCACTCTCCCGCTGCCCAGCTCATCCCTAACACTCTCCCGCTGCCCAGTTCATCCCTTCTACTCTCCCGCTGCCCAGTTCACCCCTCCCACTCTCCCGCTGCCCACTTCATCCCTCCCACTCTCCCGCTGCCCAGTTCATCCCTTCTACTCTCCCGCTCCCCAGTTCATCCCTCCCACTCTCCCGGTGCCGACTTCATCCCTTCTACTCTCCCGCTGCCCAGCTCATCCCTCCCACTCTCCCGCTGCCCAGTTCATCCCTCCCGGTCTCCCGCTGCCCACTTCACCCCTCCCACTCTCCCGCTGCCCAGTTCATCCCTCCCACTCTCCCGCTGCCCAGTTCATCCCTCCCGCTCTCCCGCTGCCCACTTCATCCCTCCCACTCTCCCGGTGCCGACTTCATCCCTCCACACTCCCCCTGCACAGTTCCTCCCACCCACTCTCCCGCTGCCCTCTTCGTCCATCCCACACTCCCCGTGCCCACTTCGTCCCTCCCACACTCCCAGTTTTCCAATTCATCCCTCCTACTCTCCGGCTGCCCACTTCATCCATCCTACTCTCCCGCTGACCGGTTCCTCCCTCCCAATCTCCCGCTGCTCATTCCATCCCTCCCACTCTCCCGCTGCCCAGTTCCTCCCTCCCACTCTCCCGCTGCCCAGCTCATCCCTCCCACTGTCCCGCTGCCCAGTTCATCCCTCCCACTCTCCCGCTGCCCAGCTCATCCCTCCCACTCTCCCGCTGCCCACTTCATCCCTCCCACTCTCCCGCTGCCCAGCTCATCCCTCCCACTCTCCCGCTGCTCAGCTCATCCCTCCCACTCTCCCGCTGCCCAGGTCATCCCTCCCGCTCTCCCGCTGCTCAGCTCATCCCTCCCACTCTCCCGCTGCCCAGGTCATTCCTCCCACTCTCCCGCTGCCCAGCTCATCCCTCCCACTCTCCCGCTTCCCAGTTCATCCCTCCCGCTCTCCCGCTGCCCAGTTCATCCCTCCCACTCTCCCGGTGCCGACTTCATCCCTCCGCACTCCCGCTGCCCAGTTCCTCCCACCCACTCTCCCGCTGCCCTCTTCGTCCCTCCCACACTCCCCGTGCCCACTTCGTCCCTCCCACACTCCCGGTTTTCCAATTCATCCCTCCTACTCTCCGGCTGCCCACTTCATCCATCCTACTCTCCCGCTGCCCAGTTCCTCCCTCCCACTCTCCCGCTGCCAATTTCCCACTCTCCTGCTGCCCACTTCCTCCCTCCTACTCTCTCTCTGCCCACTTCATCCCTTCGACTCTCCCGCTGCCCAGTTCATTCCTCCCACTCTCCCGCTGCCCAGTTCATCCCACCCACTCTCCCGCTGCACAGCTCATCCCTCCCACTCTCCCGCAGCCCAGTTCATCCCTCCCACTCTCCCGCTGCCCAGCTCATCCCTCACACTCTCCCGCTGCCCAGCTCATCCCTTCTACTCTCCCGCTGCCCAGTTCATCCCTTCCGCTCTCCCGCTGCCCAGTTCATCCCTTCTACTCTCCCGCTGCCCAGTTCACCCCTCCCACTCTCCCGCTGCCCACTTCATCCCTCCCACTCTCCCCCTGCCCAGTTCATCCCTTCTACTGTCCCGCTGCCCAGCTCATCCCTCCCACTCTCCCGCTGCCCAGTTCCTCCCACCCACTCTCCCGCTGCCCTCTTCGTCCCTCCCACACTCCCCGTGCCCACTTCGTCCCTCCCACACTCCCGGTTTTCCAATTCATCCCTCCTACTCTCCGGCTGCCCACTTCATCCATCCTACTATCCCGCTGACCGGTTCCTCCCTCCCAATCTCCCGCTGCTCATTCCATCCCTCCCACTCTCCCGCTGCCCAGTTCCTCCCTCCCACTCACCCGCTGCCCATTTCCCACTCTCCCGCTGCCCACTTCCTCCCTCCTACTCTCTCTCTGCCCACTTCATCCCTTCGACTCTCCCGCTGCCCAGTTCATTCCTCCCACTCTCCCGCTGCCCAGTTCATCCCTCCCACTCTCCCGCTGCACAGCTAATCCCTCCCACTCTCCCGCAGCCCAGTTCATCCCTCCCACTCTCCCGCTGCCCAGCTCATCCCTCACACTCTCCCGCTGCCCAGCTCATCCCTTCTACTCTCCCGCTGCCCAGTTCATCCCTTCCGCTCTCCCGCTGCCCAGTTCATCCCTTCTACTCTCCCGCTGCCCAGTTCACCCCTCCCACTCTCCCGCTGCCCACTTCATCCCTCCCACTCTCCCCCTGCCCAGTTCATCCCTTCTACTGTCCCGCTGCCCAGCTCATCCCTCCCACTCTCCCGCTGCCCAGTTCATCCCTCCCACTCTCCCGCTGCCCAGTTCATCCCTCCCGCTCTCCCGCTGCCCAGTTCATCCCTCCCACTCTCCCGGTGCCGACTTCATCCCTCCACACTCCCGCTGCCCAGTTCCTCCCACCCACTCTCCCGCTGCCCTCTTCGTACCTCCCACACTCCCCGTGCCCACTTCGTCCCTCCCAGACTCCCGGTTTTCCAATTCATCCCTCCCACTCTCCCGCTGCCCAGCTCATCCCTCCCACTCTCCCGCTGCCCAGTTCATTCCTCCCACTCTCCCGCTGCCTAGTTCATCCCTCCCACTCTCCCGCAGCCCAGCTCAACCCTCCCACTCTCCCGCTGCCCAGTTCATCCCTCCCACTCTCCCGCGGCCCAGCTCATCCCTCACACTCTCCCGCTGCCCAGTTCATCCCTTCTACTCTCCCGCTGCCCAGTTCATCCCTTCCGCTCTCCCGCTGCCCAGTTCATCCCTTCTACTCTCCCGCTGCCCAGTTCAGCCCTCCCACTCTCCCGCTGCCCACTTCATCCCTCCCACTCTCCCGCTGCCCAGCTCATCCCTCCCACTCTCCTGCTGCCCAGCTCATCCCTCCCACTCTCCCGCTGCCCAGCTCATCCCTCCCACTCTCCCGCTGCCCAGCTCATCCCTCCCACTCTCCCGCTGCCCAGTTTACCCCTCCCACTCTCCCGGTACCCACTTCCTCACTCCCACTGTCCCGGTGCCAACTTAATCATTCCCAGTCTCCAGCTGCCCACTTCCTCCCTTTTACTCTCCCGGTGCTCACTTCCTCCCCCCACTCTCCCGCTGCCCAGTTCATCCCTCCCACTCTCCCGCGGCCCAGCTCATCCCTCACACTCTCCCGCTGCCCAGTTCATCCCTTCTACTCTCCCGCTGCCCCGTTCATCCCTTCCGCTCTCCCGCTGCCCAGTTCATCCCTTCTACTCTCCCGCTGCCCAGTTCACCCCTCCCACTCTCCCGCTGCCCACTTCATCCCTCCCACTCTCCCGCTGCCCAGCTCATCCCTCCCACTCTCCCGCTGCCCAGCTCATCCCTCCCACTCTCCCGCTGCCCAGCTCATCCCTCCCACTCTCCCGCTGCCCAGCTCATCCCTCCCACTCTCCCGCTGCCCAGCTCATCCCTCCCACTCTCCCGCTGCCCAGCTCATCCCTCCCACTCTCCCGCTGCCCACTTCCCCCCTCCCACTCTCCCGCTGCCCAGTTCATCCCTCCCACTCTCCCGCTGCCCAGTTCATCCCTCCCACTCTCCCGCTGCCCAGTTCATCCCTCCCACTCTCCCGGTGCCGACTTCATCCCTCCACACTCCCGCTGCCCAGTTCCTCCCACCCACTCTCCCGCTGCCCTCTTCGTCCCTCCCACACTCCCCGTGCCCACTTCGTCCCTCCCACACTCCCGGTTTTCCAATTCATCCCTCCTACTCTCCGGCTGCCCACTTCATCCATCCTACTCTCCCGCTGACCGGTTGCTCCCTCCCAATCTCCCGCTGCTCATTCCATCCCTCCCACTCTCCCGTTGCCCAGTTCCTCCCTCCCACTCTCCCGCTGCCCAGCTCATCCCTCCCACTGTCCCGCTGCCCAGTTCATCCCTCCCACTCTCCCGCTGCCCAGCTCATCCCTCCCACTCTCCCGCTGCCCAGCTCATCCCTCCCACTCTCCCGCTGCCCAGTTCAGCCCTCCCACTCTCCCGCTGCCCAGCTCATCCCTCACACTCTCCCGCTGCCCAGTTCACCCCTTCTACTCTCCCGCTGCCCAGTTCATCCTCCCACTCTCCCGCTGCCCACTTCATCCCTCCCACTCTCCCGCTGCCCAGTTCATCCCTTCTACTCTCCCGCTGCCCAGTTCATCCCTCCCACTCTCCCGGTGCCGACTTCATCCCTTCTAATCTCCCGCTGCCCAGCTCATCCCTCCCACTCTCACCGCTGCCCAGTTCATCCCTCCCGGTCTCCCGCTGCACACTTCACACCTCCCACTCTCCCGCTGCCCAGTTCATCCCTCCACTCTCCCGCTGCCCAGTTCATCCCTCCCGCTCTCCCGCTGCCCACTTCATCCCTCCCACTCTCCCGGTGCCGACTTCATCCCTCCACACTCCCGCTGCCCAGTTCCTCCCACCCACCCTCCCGCTGCCCTCTTCGTCCCTCCCACACTCCAGTGCCCACTTCGTCCCTCCCACACTCCCAGTTTTCCAATTCATCCCTCCTACTCTCCGCTGCCCACTTCATCCATCCTACTCTCCCGCTGACCGGTTCCTCCCTCCCAATCTCCCGCTGCCCATTCCATCCCTCCCCCTCTCCCGCTGCTCATTCCATCCCTCCCACTCTCCCGCTGCTTATTCCATCCCTCCCACACTCCCGCTGCCCAGTTCAACCCTCCCACTCTCCCGCTGCCCAGCTCATCCCTCACACTCTCCCGCTGCCCAGTTCATCCCTTCTACTCTCCCGTTGCCCAGTTCACCCCTCCCACTCTCCCGCTGCCCACTTCATCCCTCCCACTCTCCCGCTGCCCAGTTCATCCCTCCCACTCTCCCGGTGCCGACTTCATCCCTTCTACTCTCCCGCTGCCCAGGTCATCCCTCCCACTCTCCCGCTGCCCAGTTCATCCCTCCCGCTCTCCCGCTGCCCACTTCACCCCTCCCACTCTCCCGCTGCCCAGTTCATCCCTCCCACTCTCCCGCTGCCCAATTCATCCCTCCCACTATCCCGCTGCCCAGTTCATCCCTCCCGCTCTCCCGCTGCCCACTTCACCCCTCCCACTCTCCCGCTGCCCAGCTCATCCCTCCCACTCTCCCGCTGCCCACTTCATCCCTCCACACTCCCGCTGCCCAGTTCCTCCCACCCACTCTCCCGCTGCCCTCTTCGTCCCCCCCACACTCCCCGTGCCCACTTCGTCCCTCCCACACTCCCGGTTTTCCAATTCATCCCTCCTACTCTCCGGCTGCCCACTTCATCCATCCTACTCTCCCGCTGACCGGTTCCTCCCTCCCAATCTCCCGCGGCTCATTCCATCCCTCCCACTCTCCCGCTGCCCAGTTCCACCCTCCCACTCTCCCGCTGCCCAGTTCCTCCCACCTACCCTCCCGCTGCCCTCTTCGTCCCTCCCACACTCCCAGTGCCCACTTCGTCCCTCTCACACTCCCAGTTTTCCAATTCATCCCTCCTACTCTCCGGCTGCCCACTTCATCCATCCTACTCTCCCGCTGACCGGTTCCTCCCTCCCAATCTCCCGCTGCCCATTCCATCCCTCCCACTCTCCCGCTGCTCATTCCATCCCTCCCACTCTCCCGCTGCTTATTCCATCCCTCCCACACTCCGGCTGCCCAGTTCAACCCTCCCACTCTCCCGCTGCCCAGCTCATCCCTCACACTCTCCCGCTGCCCAGTTCATCCCTTCTACTCTCCCGCTGCCCAGTTCACCCCTCCCACTCTCCCGCTGCCCACTTCATCCCTCCCACTCTCCCGCTGCCGAGTTCATCCCTTCTACTCTCCCGCTGCCCAGTTCATCCCTCCCACTCTCCCGGTGCCGTCTTCATCCCTTCTACTCTCCCGCTGCCCAGGTCATCCCTCCCACTCTCCCGCTGCCCAGTTCATCCCTCCCGCTCTCCCGCTGCCCACTTCACCCCTCCCACTCTCCCGCTGCCCAGTTCATCCCTCCCACTCTCCCGCTGCCCAGTTCATCCCTCCCACTATCCCGCTGCCCAGTTCATCCCTCCCGCTCTCCCGCTGCCCACTTCACCCCTCCCACTCTCCCGCTGCCCAGTTCATCCCTCCCACTCTCCCGCTGCCCACTTCATCCCTCCACACTCCCGCTGCCCAGTTCCTCCCACCCACTCTCCCGCTGCCCTCTTCGTCCCCCCCACACTCCCCGTGCCCACTTCGTCCCTCCCACACTCCCGGTTTTCCAATTCATCCCTCCTACTCTCCGGCTGCCCACTTCATCCATCCTACTCTCCCGCTGACCGGTTCCTCCCTCCCAATCTCCCGCTGCTCATTCCATCCCTCCCACTCTCCCGCTGCCCAGTTCCTCCCTCCCACTCTCCCGCTGCTCATTCCATCCCTCCCACTCTCCCGCTGCTCATTCCATCCCTCCCACTCTCCCGCTGCCCAGTTCATCCCTCCCACTCTCCCGCTGCCCCGCTCATCCCTCCCACTCTCCCGCTGCCCAGCTCATCCCTCCCACTCTCCCGCTGCCCAGTTCACCTCTCCCACTCTCCCGCTGCCCAGTTTACCCCTCCCACTCTCCCGGTACCCACTTCCTCACTCCCACTGTCCCGGTGCCAACTTAATCATTCCCAGTCTCCAGCTGCCCACTTCCTCCCTTTTACTCTCCCGGTGCTCACTTCCTCCCCCCACTCTCCCGCTGCCCAGTTCATCCCTCCCATTCTCCCGCTGCCCAGTTCATCCCTTCTACTCTCCCGCTGCCCACTTCATCCCTCCCATTCTCCCGCTGCCCAGTTCATCCCTTCTACTCTCCCGCTGCCCAGTTCATCCCTTCTACTCGCCCGCTGCCCAGTTCATCCCTTCTACTCTCCCGCTGCCCACTTCATCCCTCCCATTCTTCCGCTGCCCAGTTCATCCCTTCTACTCTCCCGCTGCCCACTTCATCCCTCCCATTCTCCCGCTGCCCAGCTCACCCCTCCCACTCTCCCGCAGCCCAGTTCACCCCTCCCACTCTCCCGCTGCCCAGCTCATCCCTCCCACTCTCCCGCTGCCCAGTTCATCCCTCCCACTCTCCCGTTGCCCAGCTCATCCGTCCCACTCTCCCGCTGCCCAGTTCATCCCTCCCGCTCTCCCGCTGCCCAGCTCATCCCTTCTACTCTCCCGCTGCCCAGTTCACCCCTCCCACTCTCCCGGTGCCGACTTCATCCCTTCTACTCTCCCGCTGCCCAGCTCATCCCTCCCACTCTCCCGCTGCCCAGTTCATCCCTCCCGCTCTCCAGCTGCCCACTTCACCCCTCCCACTCTCCCGCTGCCCAGTTCATCCCTCCCACTCTCCCGCTGCCCAGTTCATCCCTCCCACTCTCCCGCTGCCCAGTTCATCCCTCCCGCTCTCCCGCTGCCCAGTTCATCCCTCACACTCTCCCGCTGCCCAGTTCATCCCTCCCGCTCTCCCGCTGCCCACTTCATCCCTCCCACTCTCCCGCTGCCCAGTTCCTCCCACCCACTCTCCCGCTGCCCTCTTCGTCCCCCCCACACTCCCCGTGCCCACTTCGTCCCTCCCACACTCCCGGTTTTCCAATTCATCCCTCCTACTCTCCGGCTGCCCACTTCATCCATCCTACTCTCCCGCTGACCGGTTCCTCCCTCCCAATCTCCCGCTGCCCATTCCATCCCTCCCACTCTCCCGCTGCCAATTCCATCCCTCCCACTCTCCCGCTGCTCATTCCATCCCTCCCACTCTCCCGCTGCTCATTCCATCCCTCCCACTCTCCCGCGGCCCAGTTCATCCCTCCCACTCTCCCGCTGCCCCGCTCAACCCTCCCACTCTCCCGCTGCCCAGCTCATCCCTCCCACTCTCCCGCTGCCCAGTTCACCCCTCCCACTCTCCCGCTGCCCAGCTCATCCCTCCCACTCTCCCGCTGCCCAGTTCATCCCTCCCACTCTCCTGCTGCCCACTTCACCCCTCCCACTCTCCCGCTGCCCATTTCACCTCTCCCACTCTCCCGCTGCCCAGTTTACCCCTCCCACTCTCCCGGTACCCACTTCCTCACTCCCACTGTCCCGGTGCCAACTTAATCATTCCCAGTCTCCAGCTGCCCACTTCCTCCCTTTTACTCTCCCGGTGCTCACTTCCTCCCCCCACTCTCCCGCTGCCCAGTTCATCCCTCCCACTCTCCCGCGGCCCAGCTCATCCCTCACACTCTCCCGCTGCCCAGTTCATCCCTTCTACTCTCCCGCTGCCCAGTTCATCCCTTCCGCTCTCCCGCTGCCCAGTTCATCCCTTCTACTCTCCCGCTGCCCAGTTCACCCCTCCCACTCTCCCGCTGCCCACTTCATCCCTCCCACTCTCCCGCTGCCCAGCTCATCCCTCCCACTCTCCCGCTGCCCATCTCATCCCTCCCACTCTCCCGCTGCCCAGCTCATCCCTCCCACTCTCCCGCTGCCGTTCATCCCTCCCAGTCTCCCGCTGCCCAGTTCATCCCTTCTACACTCCCGCTGCCCACTTCATCCCTCCCATTCTCCCGCTGCCCAGTTCATCCCTTCTACTCTCCCGCTGCCCAGTTCATCCCTTCTAATCTCCCGCTGCCCAGATCAACCCTTCTACTCTCCCGCTGCCCAGTTCATCCCTTCTACTCTCCCGCTGCCCAGTTCATCCCTTCTACTCTCCCGCTGCCCAGTTCACCCCTCCCACTCTCCCGGTACCCACTTCCTCACTCCCACTGTCCCGGTGCCAACTGTATCATTGCCAGTCTCCAGCTGCCCACTTCCTCCCTTTTACTCTCCCGGTGCTCACTTCCTCCGCCAAATCTCCCGCTGCCCAGTTCATCCCTCCCGCTCTCCCGCTGCCCAGCTCATCCCTCCCACTCTCCCGCAGCCCAGTTCACCCCTCCCACTCTCCCGCTGCCCAGCTCATCCCTCCCACTCTCCCGCTGCCCAGCTCATCCCTCCCACTCTCCCGCTGCCCAGTTCATCCCTCCCACTCTCCCGTTGCCCAGCTCATCCGTCCCACTCTCCCGCTGCCCAGGTCATCCCTCCCACTCTCCCGCTGCCCAGCTCATCCCTCACACTCTCCCGCTGCCCAGTTAATCCCTTCTACTCTCCCGCTGCCCAGTTCATCCCTCCCGCTCTCCCGCTGCCCAGTTTATCCTTTCTACTCTCCCGCTGCCCAGTTCACCCCTCCCACTCTCCCGCTGCCCACTTCATCCCTTCCACTCTCCCGCTGCCATGTTCATCCCTTCTACTCTCCCGCTGCCCAGTTCATCCCTCCCACTCTCCCGGTGCCGACTTCATCCCTTCTACTCTCCCCCTGCCCAGCTCATCCCTCCCACTCTCCCGCTGCTCATTCCATCCCTCCCACTCTCCCGCGGCCCAGTTCATCCCTCCCACTCTCCCGCTGCCCCGCTCAACCCTCCCACTCTCCCGCTGCCCAGCTCATCCCTCCCACTCTCCCGCTGCCCAGTTCACCCCTCCCACTCTCCCGCTGCCCAGCTCATCCCTCCCACTCTCCCGCTGCCCAGTTCATCCCTCCCACTCTCCTGCTGCCCACTTCACCCCTCCCACTCTCCCGCTGCCCATTTCACCTCTCCCACTCTCCCGCTGCCCAGTTTACCCCTCCCACTCTCCCGGTACCCACTTCCTCACTCCCACTGTCCCGGTGCCAACTTAATCATTCCCAGTCTCCAGCTGCCCACTTCCTCCCTTTTACTCTCCCGGTGCTCACTTCCTCCCCCCACTCTCCCGCTGCCCAGTTCATCCCTCCCACTCTCCCGCGGCCCAGCTCATCCCTCACACTCTCCCGCTGCCCAGTTCATCCCTTCTACTCTCCCGCTGCCCAGTTCATCCCTTCCGCTCTCCCGCTGCCCAGTTCATCCCTTCTACTCTCCCGCTGCCCAGTTCACCCCTCCCACTCTCCCGCTGCCCACTTCATCCCTCCCACTCTCCCGCTGCCCAGCTCATCCCTCCCACTCTCCCGCTGCCCAGCTCATCCCTCCCACTCTCCCGCTGCCCAGCTCATCCCTCCCACTCTCCCGCTGCCCATCTCATCCCTCCCACTCTCCCGCTGCCCAGCTCATCCCTCCCACTCTCCCGCTGCCGTTCATCCCTCCCAGTCTCCCGCTGCCCAGTTCATCCCTTCTACACTCCCGCTGCCCACTTCATCCCTCCCATTCTCCCGCTGCCCAGTTCATCCCTTCTACTCTCCCGCTGCCCAGTTCATCCCTTCTAATCTCCCGCTGCCCAGATCAACCCTTCTACTCTCCCGCTGCCCAGTTCATCCCTTCTACTCTCCCGCTGCCCACTTCATCCCTCCCATTCTGCCGCTGCCCAGTTCACCCCTCCCACTCTCCCGGTACCCACTTCCTCACTCCCACTGTCCCGGTGCCAACTGTATCATTGCCAGTCTCCAGCTGCCCACTTCCTCCCTTTTACTCTCCCGGTGCTCACTTCCTCCGCCAAATCTCCCGCTGCCCAGTTCATCCCTCCCGCTCTCCCGCTGCCCAGCTCATCCCTCCCACTCTCCCGCAGCCCAGTTCACCCCTCCCACTCTCCCGCTGCCCAGCTCATCCCTCCCACTCTCCCGCTGCCCAGCTCATCCCTCCCACTCTCCCGCTGCCCAGTTCATCCCTCCCACTCTCCCGTTGCCCAGCTCATCCGTCCCACTCTCCCGCTGCCCAGGTCATCCCTCCCACTCTCCCGCTGCCCAGCTCATCCCTCACACTCTCCCGCTGCCCAGTTAATCCCTTCTACTCTCCCGCTGCCCAGTTCATCCCTCCCGCTCTCCCGCTGCCCAGTTTATCCTTTCTACTCTCCCGCTGCCCAGTTCACCCCTCCCACTCTCCCGCTGCCCACTTCATCCCTTCCACTCTCCCGCTGCCATGTTCATCCCTTCTACTCTCCCGCTGCCCAGTTCATCCCTCCCACTCTCCCGGTGCCGACTTCATCCCTTCTACTCTCCCGCTGCCCAGCTCATCCCTCCCACTCTCCCGCTGCCCACTTCACCCCTCCCACTCTCCCACTGCCCAGTTCATCCCTCCCACTCTCCCGCTGCCCAGTTCATCCCTCCCACTCTCCCGCTGCCCAGTTCATCCCTCCCGCTCTCCCGCTGCCCACTTCATCCCTCCCACTCTCCCGGTGCCGACTTCATCCCTCCACACTCCCGCTGCCCAGTTCCTCCCACCCACTCTCCCGCTGCCCTCTTCGTCCCTCCCACACTCCCCGTGCCCACTTCGTCCCTCCCACACTCCCGGTTTTCCAATTCATCCCTCCTACTCTCCGGCTGCCCACTTCATCCATCCTACTCTCCCGCTGACCGGTTCCTCCCTCCCACTCTCCCGCTGCCCAGCTCATCCCTCCCACTCTCCCGCTGCCCAGTTCACCCCTCCCACTCTCCCGCTGCCCAGCTCATCCCTCCCACTCTCCCGCTGCCCAGTTCATCCCTCCCACTCTCCTGCTGCCCACTTCACCCCTCCCACACTCCCGCTGCCCAGTTCACCTCTCCCACTCTCCCGCTTCCCAGTTTACCCCTCCCACTCTCCCGGTACCCACTTCCTCACTCCCACTGTCCCGGTGCCAACTTAATCATTCCCAGTCTCCAGCTGCCCACTTCCTCCCTTTTACTCTCCCGGTGCTCACTTCCTCCCCCCACTCTCCCGCTGCCCAGTTCATCCCTCCCATTCTCCCGCTGCCGAGTTCATTCCTTCTACTCTCCCGGTGCCCACTTCATCCCTCCCATTCTCCCGCTGCCCAGTTTATCCCTCCCACTCTCCCGCTGCCCAGTTCATCCCTTCTACTCTCCCGCTGCCCAGTTCATCCCTTCTACTCTCCCGCTGCCCAGTTCATCCCTTCTACTCTCCCGCTGCCCAGCTCAACCCTCCCACTCTCCCGCTGCCCAGTTCATCCCTCCCACTCTCCCGTTGCCCAGCTCATCCGTCCCACTCTCCCGCTGCCCAGTTCACCCCTCCCACTCTCCCGCTGCCCAGCTCATCCCTCCCACTCTCCCGCTGCCCAGCTCATCCCTCCCACTCTCCCGCTGCCCAGCTCATCCCTCCCACTCTCCCGCTGCCCAGCTCATCCGTCCCACTCTCCCGCTGCCCAGTTCATCCCTCCCACTCTCCCGCTGCCCAGCTCATCCCTCCCACTCTCCCGCAGCCCAGTTCACCCCTCCCACTCTCCCGCTGCCCAGCTCATCCCTCCCACTCTCCCGCTGCCCAGCTCATCCCTCCCACTCTCCCGCTGCCCAGTTCATCCCTCCCACTCTCCCGTTGCCCAGCTCATCCGTCCCACTCTCCCGCTGCCCAGGTCATCCCTCCCACTCTCCCGCTGCCCAGCTCATCCCTCACACTCTCCCGCTGCCCAGTTAATCCCTTCTACTCTCCCGCTGCCCAGTTCATCCCTCCCGCTCTCCCGCTGCCCAGTTCATCCCTTCTACTCTCCCGCTGCCCAGTTCACCCCTCCCATTCTCCCGCTGCCCACTTCATCCCTCCCACTCTCCCGCTGCCCAGTTCATCCCTTCTACTCTCCCGCTGCCCAGTTCATCCCTCCCACTCTCCCGGTGCCGACTTCATCCCTTCTACTCTCCCGCTGCCCAGCTCATCCCTCCCACTCTCCCGCTGCCCACTTCACCCCTCCCAATCTCCCGCTGCCCAGTTCATCCCTCCCACTCTCCCGCTGCCCAGTTCATCCCTCCCACTCTCCCGCTGCCCAGTTCATCCCTCCCGCTCTCCCGCTGCCCACTTCATCCCTCCCACTCTCCCGGTGCCGACTTCATCCCTCCACACTCCCGCTGCCCAGTTCCTCCCACCCACTCTCCCGCTGCCCTCTTCGGCCCTCCCACACTCCCCGTGCCCACTTCGTCCCTCCCACACTCCCGGTTTTCCAATTCATCCCTCCTACTCTCCGGCTGCCCACTTCATCCATCCTACTCTCCCGCTGACCGGTTCCTCCCTCCCAATCTCCCGCTGCCCAGCTCATCCCTCCCACTCTCCCGCTGCCCAGTTCATCCCTCCCACTCTCCCGTTGCCCAGCTCATCCGTCCCACTCTCCCGCTGCCCAGGTCATCCCTCCCACTCTCCCGCTGCCCAGCTCATCCCTCACACTCTCCCGCTGCCCAGTTAATCCCTTCTACTCTCCCGCTGCCCAGTTCATCCCTCCCGCTCTCCCGCTGCCCAGTTCATCCCTTCTACTCTCCCGCTGCCCAGTTCACCCCTCCCATTCTCCCGCTGCCCACTTCATCCCTCCCACTCTCCCGCTGCCCAGTTCATCCCTTCTACTCTCCCGCTGCCCAGTTCATCCCTCCCACTCTCCCGGTGCCGACTTCATCCCTTCTACTCTCCCGCTGCCCAGCTCATCCCTCCCACTCTCCCGCTGCCCACTTCACCCCTCCCAATCTCCCGCTGCCCAGTTCATCCCTCCCACTCTCCCGCTGCCCAGTTCATCCCTCCCACTCTCCCGCTGCCCAGTTCATCCCTCCCGCTCTCCCGCTGCCCACTTCATCCCTCCCACTCTCCCGGTGCCGACTTCATCCCTCCACACTCCCGCTGCCCAGTTCCTCCCACCCACTCTCCCGCTGCCCTCTTCGGCCCTCCCACACTCCCCGTGCCCACTTCCTCACTCCCACTGTCCCGGTGCCAACTTAATCATTCCCAGTCTCCAGCTGCCCACTTCCTCCCTTTTACTCTCCCGGTGCTCACTTCCTCCCCCCACTCTCCCGCTGCCCAGTTCATCCCTCCCATTCTCCCGCTGCCCAGTTCATTCCTTCTACTCTCCCGCTGCCCACTTCATCCCTCCCATTCTCCCGCTGCCCAGTTCATCCCTTCTACTCTCCCGCTGCCCAGTTCATCCCTTCTACTCTCCCGCTGCCCAGTTCATCCCTTCTACTCTCCCGCTGCCCAGTTCATCCCTTCTACTCTCCCGCTGCCCACTTCATCCCTCCCATTCTGCCGCTGCCCAGTTCATCCCTTCTACTCTCCCGCTGCCCACTTCATCCCTCCCATTCTGCCGCTGCCCAGTTCATCCCTTCTACTCTCCCGCTGCCCAGTTCATCCCTTCTAATCTGCCGCTGCCCAGCTCATCCCTCCCACTCTCCCGTTGCCCAGCTCTTCCGTCCCACTCTCCCGCTGCCCAGTTCATCCCACCCGCTCTCCCGCTGCCCAGCTCATCCCTCCCACTCTCCCGCAGCCCAGTTCACCCCTCCCACTCTCCCGCTGCCCAGCTCATCCCTCCCACTCTCCCGCTGCCCAGCTCATCCCTCCCACTCTCCCGCTGCCCAGCTCATCCCTCCCACTCTCCCGCTGCCCAGCTCATCCGTCCCACTCTCCCGCTGCCCAGCTCATCCCTCACACTCTCCCGCTGCCCAGCTCATCCCTCACACTCTCCCGCTGCCCAGTTAATCCCTTCTACTCTCCCGCTGCCCAGTTCATCCCTCCCGCTCTCCCGCTGCCCAGTTCATCCCTTCTACTCCCCGCTGCCCAGTTCACCCCTCCCACTCTCCCGCTGCCCACTTCATCCCTCCCACTCTCCCGCTGCCCAGTTCATCCCTTCTACTCTCTCGCTGCCCAGTTCATCCCTCCCACTCTCTCGGTGCCGAATTCATCCCTTCTACTCTCCCGCTGCCCAGCTCACCCCTCCCACTCTCCCGCTGCCCAGTTCATCCCTCCCACTCTCCCGCTGCCCAGTTCATCCCTCCCACTCTCCCGCTGCCCAGTTCATCCCTCCCGCTCTCCCGCTGCCCACTTCATCCCTCCCACTCTCCCGGTGCCGACTTCATCCCTCCTACTCTCCCGCTGCCCAGTTCCTCCCACCCACTCTCCCGCTGCCCTCTTCGTCCCTCCCACACTCCCCGTGCCCACTTCGTCCCTCCCACACTCCCGGTTTTCCAATTCATCCCTCCTACTCTCCGGCTGCCCACTTCATCCATCCTACTCTCCCGCTGACCGGTTCCTCCCTCCCAATCTCCCGCTGCCCATTCCATCCCTCCCACTCTCCCGCTGCCCATTCCATCCCTCCCACTCTCCCGCTGCTCATTCCATCCCTCCCACTCTCCCGCTGCTTATTCCATCCCTCCCACACTCCCGCTGCCCAGTTCATCCCTCCCACTCTCCCGCTGCCCCGCTCATCCCTCCCACTCTCCCGCTGCCCAGCTCATCCCTCCCACTCTCTCGCTGCCCAGTTCACCCCTCCCACTCTCCCGCTGCCCAGCTCATCCCTCCCACTCTCCCGCTGCCCAGTTCATCCCTCCCACTCTCCTGCTGCCCACTTCACCCCTCCCACTCTCCCGCTGCCCAGTTCACCTCTCCCACTCTCCCGCTGCCCAGTTTACCCCTCCCACTCTCCCGGTACCCACTTCCTCACTCCCACTGTCCCGGTGCCAACTTAATCATTCCCAGTCTCCAGCTGCCCACTTCCTCCCTTTTACTCTCCCGGTGCTCACTTCCTCCCCCCACTCTCCCGCTGCCCAGTTCATCCCTCCCATTCTCCCGCTGCCCAGTTCATCCCTTCTACTCTCCCGCTGCCCAGTTCATCCCTCCCATTCTCCCGCTGCCCAGTTCATCCCTTCTACTCTGCCGCTGCCCAGTTCATCCCTTCTACTCTCCCGCAGCACAGCTCATCCCTCCCATTCTGCCGCTGCCCATTCCATCCCTCCCACTCTCCCGCTGCCCAGTTCATCCCTTCTACTCTCCCGCTGCCCAGCTCATCCCCCCCACTCTCCCGCTGCCCTTTCCATCCCTCCCTTTCTCCCGCTGTCCAGTTCATCCCTCCCGCTCTCCCGCTGCCCAGTTCATCCCTCCCACTCTCCCGGTGCCGACTTCATCTCAACCACTCTCCCGCTGCCCACTTCCTCCCTCCCACTCTCCCGCTGCCCACTTCCTCCCTCCCACTGTCCCGGTGGCCACTTCCTCCTTTCCACTCTACCGGTGCCCACTTCCTCCTTCCCACTCTCCCGGTGCCCACTTCCTCCTTTCCACTCTCCCGCTGCCCAGTTACTCCCTCCCACTCTCCCGGTGCCCACATCATCGCTCCTACTCTCCGGCTGCCCACTTCATCCATCCTACTCTCCCGCTGCCCAGTTCATCCCTCCCACTCTCTCGCTGCTCACTTCCTCCTTCCTACTCTCCCGCTGCTCACTTCCTCCCTCCCACTCTCCCGCTAACCACTTCCTCCCACTCTCCCGCTGCCCAGTTCATCCCTCACTCTCCCGGTGCCGACTTCATCCCTCTCACTCTCCCGGTACCCACTTCCTCACTCCCACTGTCCCGGTGCCAACTTTATCATTGCCAGTCTCCAGCTGCCCACTTCCTCCCTTTTACTCTCCCGGTGCTCACTTCCTCCGCCAACTCTCCCGCTGCCCAGTTCATCCCTCCCGCTCTCCCGCTGCCCAGCTCATCCCTCCCACTCTCCCGCAGCCCAGTTCACCCCTCCCACTCTCCCGCTGCCCAGCTCATCCCTCCCACTCTCCCGCTGCCCAGCTCATCCCTCCCACTCTCCCGCTGCCCAGTTCATCCCTCCCACTCTCCCGTTGCCCAGCTCATCCGTCCCACTCTCCCGCTGCCCAGTTCATCCCTCCCACTCTCCCGCTGCCCAGCTCATCCCTCCCACTCTCCCGCTGCCCAGCTCATCCCTCCCACTCTCCCGCTGCCCAGCTCATCCCTCCCACTCTCCCGCTGCCCTGTTCACCCCTCCCACTCGCCCGCTGCCCACTTCATCCCTCCCACTCTCCCGCTGCACTGTTCACCCCTCCCACTCTCCCGCTGCCCAGTTCACCCCTCCCACTCTCCCGCTGCCCACTTCATCCCTCCCACTCTCCCGCTGCCCACTTCATCCCTCCCACTCCCCCGCTCCCCAGTTCTCCCTTCCCACTCTCCCGCTGCCCACTTCATCCCTGCCACTCTCCCGCTGCCCACTTCATCCCTCCCACTCTCCCGGTGCCCACATCATCCCTCCTACTCTCCGGCTGCCCACTTCATCCATCCTACTCTCCCGCTGCCCAGTTCATCCATCCAACTCTCCCGGTGCCCACTTCCTCCCTCCCACTCTCTCGCTGCTCACTTCCTCCTTCCTACTCTCCCGCTGCTCACTTCCTCCCTCCCACTCTCCCGCTAACCACTTCCTCCCACTCTCCCGCTGCCCAGTTCATCCCTCACTCTCCCGGTGCCGACTTCATCCCTCTCATTCTCCCGGTACCCACTTCCTCACTCCCACTGTCCCGGTGCCAACTTTATCATTGCCAGTCTCCAGCTGCCTACTTCCTCCCTTTTACTCTCCCGGTGCTCACTTCCTCCGCCAACTCTCCCGCTGCCCAGTTCATCCCTCCCGCTCTCCCGCTGCCGAGCTCATCCCTCCTACTCTCCCGCAGCCCAGTTCACCCCTCCCACTCTCCCGCTGCCCAGCTCATCCCTCCCACTCTCCCGCTGCCCAGCTCATCCCTCCCACTCTCCCGCTGCCCAGTTCATCCCTCCCACTCTCCCGTTGCCCAGCTCATCCGTCCCACTCTCCCGCTGCCAAGTTCATCCCTCCCACTCTCCCGCTGCCCAGCTCATCCCTCCCACTCTCCCGCTGCCCAGCTCATCCCTCCCACTCTCCCGCTGCCCTGTTCACCCCTCCCACTCTCCCGCTGCCCACTTCATCCCTCCCACTCTCCCGCTGCCCAGTTCACCCCTCCCGGTCTCCCGCTGCCCACTTCATCCCTCCCACTCTCCCGGTGCCGACTTCATCCCTCCACACTCCCGCTGCCCAGTTCCTCCCACCCACTCTCCCGCTGCCCTCTTCGTCCCTCCCACACTCCCCGTGCCCACTTCGTCCCTCCCACACTCCCGGTGTCCAATTCATCCCTCCTAATCTCCGGCTGCCCACTTCATCCATCCTACGCTCCCGCTGACCGGTTCCCCCCTCCCAATCTCCCGCTGCCCATTCCATCCCTCCCACTCTCCCGCTGCCCATTCCATCCCTCCCACTCTCCCGCTGCTCATTCCATCCCTTCCACTCTCCCGCTGCCCACATCATCCCTCCCATTCTCCCGCTGCCCAGTTCATTCCTTCTACTCTCCCGCTGCCCACTTCATCCCTCCCATTCTCCCGCTGCCCAGTTCATCCCTTCTACTCTCCCGCTGCCCAGTTCATCCCTTCTACTCTCCCGCTGCCCAGTTCATCCCTTCTACTCTCCCGCTGCCCACTTCATCCCTCCCATTCTGCCGCTGCCCAGTTCATCCCTTCTACTCTCCCGCTGCCCACTTCATCCCTCCCATTCTCCCGCTGCCCAGTTCATCCCTTCTACTCTGCCGCTGCCCAGTTCATCCCTCCCACTCTCCCGTTGCCCAGCTCATCCCTCCCACTCTCCCGCTGCCCAGTTCATCCCTCCCACTCTCCCGTTGCCCAGCTCATCCGTCCCACTCTCCCCCTGCCCAGTTCATCCCTCCCGCTCTCCCGCTGCCCAGCTCATCCCTCCCACTCTCCCGCAGCCCAGTTCACCCCTCCCACTCTCGCGCTGCCCAGCTCATCCCTCCCACTCTCCCGCTGCCCAGCTCATCCCTCCCACTCTCCCGCTGCCCAGCTCATCCCTCCCACTCTCCCGCTGCCCAGCTCATCCGTCCCACTCTCCCGCTGCCCAGTTCATCCCTCCCACTCTCCCGCTGCCCAGCTCATCCCTCACACTCTCCCGCTGCCCAGTTAATCCCTTCTACTCTCCCGCTGCCCAGTTCATCCCTCCCGCTCTCCCGCTGCCCAGTTCATCCCTTCTACTCTCCCGCTGCCCAGTTCACCCCTCCCACTCTCCCGCTGCCCACTTCATCCCTCCCACTCTCCCGCTGCCCAGTTCATCCCTTCTAC
The DNA here is from genome assembly GCF_030144855.1 of Hypanus sabinus. Taxonomy (NCBI): domain Eukaryota; kingdom Metazoa; phylum Chordata; class Chondrichthyes; order Myliobatiformes; family Dasyatidae; genus Hypanus; species Hypanus sabinus. The sequence goes on from NW_026781667.1 coordinate 178,787, forward strand.
TCTCTCGCTGCCCAGTTCATCCCTCCCACTCTCCCGGTGCCGACTTCATCCCTTCTACTCTCCCGCTGCCCAGCTCACCCCTCCCACTCTCCCGCTGCCCAGTTCATCCCTCCCACTCTCCCGCTGCCCAGTTCATCCCTCCCACTCTCCCGCTGCCCAGTTCATCCCTCCCGCTCTCCCGCTGCCCACTTCATCCCTCCCACTCTCCCGGTGCCGACTTCATCCCTCCCACACTCCCCGTGCCCACTTCGTCCCTCCCACACTCCCGGTTTTCCAATTCATCCCTCCTACTCTCCGGCTGCCCACTTCATCCATCCTACTCTCCCGCTGACCGGTTCCTCCCTCCCAATCTCCCGCTGCCCATTCCATCCCTCCCACTCTCCCGCTGCCCATTCCATCCCTCCCACTCTCCCGCTGCTCATTCCATCCCTCCCACTCTCCCGCTGCTTATTCCATCCCTCCCACACTCCCGCTGCCCCGCTCATCCCTCCCACTCTCCCGCTGCCCAGCTCATCCCTCCCACTCTCCCGCTGCCCAGTTCACCCCTCCCACTCTCCCGCTGCCCAGCTCATCCCTCCCACTCTCCCGCTGCCCAGTTCATCCCTCCCACTCTCCTGCTGCCCACTTCACCCCTCCCACTCTCCCGCTGCCCAGTTCACCTCTCCCACTCTCCCGCTGCCCAGTTTACCCCTCCCACTCTCCCGGTACCCACTTCCTGACTCCCACTGTCCCGGTGCCAACTTAATCATTCCCAGTCTCCAGCTGCCCACTTCCTCCCTTTTACTCGCCCGGTGCTCACTTCCTCCCCCCACTCTCCCTCTGCCCAGTTCATCCCTCCCATTCTCCCGCTGCCCAGTTCATCCCTTCTACTCTCCCGCTGCCCACTTCATCCCTCCCATTCTCCCGCAGCCCAGCTCATCCCTCCCATTCTGCCGCTGCCCATTCCATCCCTCCCACTCTCCCGCTGCCCAGTTCATCCCTTCTACTCTCCCGCTGCCCAGCTCATCCCCCCCACTCTCCCGCTGCCCTTTCCATCCCTCCCTTTCTCCCGCTGTCCAGTTCATCCCTCCCGCTCTCCCGCTGCCCAGTTCATCCCTCCCACTCTCCCGGTGCCGACTTCATCTCAACCACTCTCCCGCTGCCCACTTCCTCCCTCCCACTCTCCCGCTGCCCACTTCCTCCCTCCCACTGTCCCGGTGCCCACTTCCTCCTTCCCACTCTCCCGGTGCCCACTTCCTCCTTCCCACTCTCCCGGTGCCCACTTCCTCCTTTCCACTCTCCCGCTGCCCAGTTACTCCCTCCCACTCTCCCGGTGCCCACATCATCCCTCCTACTCTCCGGCTGCCCACTTCATCCATCCTACTCTCCCGCTGCCCAGTTCATCCCTCCAACTCTCCCGGTGCCCACTTCCTCCCTCCCACTCTCTCGCTGCTCACTTCCTCCTTCCTACTCTCCCGCTGCTCACTTCCTCCCTCCCACTCTCCCGCTAACCACTTCCTCCCACTCTCCCGCTGCCCAGCTCATCCCTCCCACTCTCCCGCAGCCCAGTTCACCCCTCCCACTCTCCCGCTGCCCAGCTCATCCCTCCCACTCTCCCGCTGCCCAGCTCATCCCTCCCACTCTCCCGCTGCCCAGCTCATCCCTCCCACTCTCCCGCTGCCCAGCTCATCCGTCCCACTCTCCCGCTGCCCAGTTCATCCCTCCCACTCTCCCGCTGCCCAGCTCATCCCTCCCACTCTCCCGCTGCCCAGCTCATCCCTCCCACTCTCCCGCTGCCCAGCTCATCCCTCCCACTCTCCCGCTGCCCTGTTCACCCCTCCCACTCTCCCGCTGCCCACTTCATCCCTCCCACTCTCCCGCTGCACTGTTCACCCCTCCCACTCTCCCGCTGCCCAGTTCACCCCTCCCACTCTCCCGCTGCCCACTTCATCCCTCCCACTCTCCCGCTGCCCACTTCATCCCTCCCACTCCCCCGCTGCCCAGTTCACCCCTCCCACTCTCCCGCTGCCCACTTCATCCCTGCCACTCTCCCGCTGCCCACTTCATCCCTCCCACTCTCCCGCTGCCCACTTCCTCCCTCCTACTCTCTCTCTGCCCACTTCATTCCTCCCACTCTCCCGCTGCCCAGCTCATCCCTCCCACACTCCCGCTGCCCATTTCCCACTCTCCCGCTGCCCACTTCCTCCCTCCTACTCTCTCTCTGCCCACTTCATCCCTTCGACTCTCCCGCTGCCCAGTTCATCCCTTCTACTCTCCCGCTGCCCATTCCATCCCTCCCACTCTCCCGCTGCCCACTTCCTCCCTCCTACTCTCTCTCTGCCCACTTCATTCCTCCCACTCTCCCGCTGCCCAGCTCATCCCTCCCACACTCCCGCTGCCCATTTCCCACTCTCCCGCTGCCCACTTCCTCCCTCCTACTCTCTCTCTGCCCACTTCATCCCTTCGACTCTCCCGCTGCCCAGTTCATCCCTCCCACTCTCCCGCTGCCCACTTCATCCCACCCACTCTCCCGCTGCCCACTTCCTCCCTCCTACTCTCTCTCTGCCCACTTCATTCCTCCCACTCTCCCGCTGCCCATCTCATCCCTCCCACACTCCCGCTGCCCATTTCCCACTCTCCCGCTGCCCACTTCCTCCCTAATACTCTCTCTCTGCCCACTTCATCCCTCCCACTCTCCCGCTGCCCAGCTCATCCCTCCCACTCTCCCGCTGCCCATTTCCCACTCTCCCGGGGCCGACTTCATCCCACCCACACTTCCGCTGCCCAGTTCCTCCCACCCACTCTCCCGCTGCCCTCTTCCTCCCTCCCACACTCCCCGTGCCCACTTCGTTCCTCCCACACTCCCGGTGTCCAATTCATTCCTCCTACTCTCCCGCTGCCCAGCTCACCCCTCCCACTCTCCCGCTGCCCAGTTCATCCCTCCCACTCTCCCGCTGCCCAGTTCATCCCTCCCACTCTCCCGCTGCCCAGTTCATCCCTCCCGCTCTCCCGCTGCCCACTTCATCCCTCCCACTCTCCCGGTGCCGACTTCATCCCTCCACACTCCCGCTGCCCAGTTCCTCCCACCCACTCTCCCGCTGCCCTCTTCGTCCCTCCCACACTCCCCGTGCTCACTTCGTCCCTCCCACTCTCTCGGTTTTCCAATTCATCCCTCCTACTCTCCGGCTGCCCACTTCATCCATCCTACTCTCCCGCTGACCGGTTCCTCCCTCCCAATCTCCCGCTGCCCATTCCATCCCTCCCACTCTCCCGCTGCCCATTCCATCCCTCCCACTCTCCCGCTGCTCATTCCATCCCTCCCACTCTCCCGCTGCTTATTCCATCCCTCCCACACTCCCGCTGCCCAGTTCATCCCTCCCACTCTCCCGCTGCCCCGCTGATCCCTCCCACTCTCCCGCTGCCCAGCTCATCCCTCCCACTCTCCCGCTGCCCAGTTCACCCCTCCCACTCTCCCGCTGCCCAGCTCATCCCTCCCACTCTCCCGCTGCCCAGTTCATCCCTCCCACTCTCCTGCTGCCCACTTCACCCCTCCCACTCTCCCGCTGCCCAGTTCACCTCTCCCACTCTCCCGCTGCCCAGTTTACCCCTCCCACTCTCCCGGTACCCACTTCCTCACTCCCACTGTCCCGGTGCCAACTTAATCATTCCCAGTCTCCAGCTGCCCACTTCCTCCCTTTTACTCTCCCGGTGCTCACTTCCTCCCCCCATTCAACCGCTGCCCAGTTCATCCCTCCCATTCTCCCGCTGCCCAGTTCATCCCTTCTACTCTGCCGCTGCCCAGTTCATCCCTTCTACTCTCCCGCAGCCCAGCTCATCCCTCCCACTCTCCCGCTACCCTTTCCATCCCTCCCTTTCTCCCGCTGCCCAGTTCATCCCTCCCGCTCTCCCGCTGCCCAGTTTATCCCTCCCACTCTCCCGGTGCCGACTTCATCTCAACCACTCTCCCGCTGCCCACTTCCTCCCTCCCACTCTCCCGCTGCCCACTTCCTCCCTCCCACTGTCCCGGTGGCCACTTCCTCCTTTCCACTCTCCCGGTGCCCACTTCCTCCTTCCCACTCTCCCGGTGCCCACTTCCTCCTTTCCACTTTCCCGCTGCCCAGTTACTCCCTCCCACTCTCCCGGTGCCCACATCATCCCTCCTACTCTCCGGCTGCCCACTTCATCCATCCTACTCTCCCGCTGCCCAGTTCATCCCTCCAACTCTCCCGGTGCCCACTTCCTCCCTCCCACTCTCTCGCTGCTCACTTCCTCCTTCCTACTCTCCCGCTGCTCACTTCATCCCTCCCACTCTCCCGCTAACCACTTCCTCCCACTCTCCCGCTGCCCAGTTCATCCCTCAATCTCCCGGTGCCGACTTCATCCCTCTCACTCTCCCGGTACCCACTTCCTCACTCCCACTGTCCCGGTGCCAACTTTATCATTGCCAGTCTCCAGCTGCCCACTTCCTCCCTTTTACTCTCCCGGTGCTCACTTCCTCCGCCAACTCTCCCGCTGCCCAGTTCATCCCTCCAGCTCTCCCGCTGCCCAGCTCATCCCTCCCACTCTCCCGCAGCCCAGTTCACGCCTCCCACTCTCCCGCTGCCCAGCTCATCCCTCCCACTCTCCCGCTGCCCAGCTCATCCCTCCCACTCTCCCGCTGCCCAGTTCATCCCTCCCACTCTCCCGTTGCCCAGCTCATCCGTCCCACTCTCCCGCTGCCAAGTTCATCCCTCCCACTCTCCCGCTGCCCAGCTCATCCCTCCCACTCTCCCGCTGCCCAGCTCATCCCTCCCACTCTCCCGCTGCCCAGTTCATCCCTCCCACTCTCCCGTTGCCCAGCTCATCCGTCCCACTCTCCCCCTGCCCAGTTCATCCCTCCCGCTCTCCCGCTGCCCAGCTCATCCCTCCCACTCTCCCGCAGCCCAGTTCACCCCTCCCACTCTCCCGCTGCCCAGCTCATCCCTCCCACTCTCCCGCTGCCCAGCTCATCCCTCCCACTCTCCCGCTGCCCAGCTCATCCCTCCCACTCTCCCGCTGCCCAGCTCATCCGTCCCACTCTCCCGCTGCCCAGTTCATCCCTCCCACTCTCCCGCTGCCCAGCTCATCCCTCACACTCTCCCGCTGCCCAGTTAATCCCTTCTACTCTCCCGCTGCCCAGTTCATCCCTCCCGCTCTCCCGCTGCCCAGTTCATCCCTTCTACTCTCCCGCTGCCCAGTTCACCCCTCCCACTCTCCCGCTGCCCACTTCATCCCTCCCACTCTCCCGCTGCCCAGTTCATCCCTTCTACTCTCTCGCTGCCCAGTTCATCCCTCCCACTCTCCCGGTGCCGACTTCATCCCTTCTACTCTCCCGCTGCCCAGCTCACCCCTCCCACTCTCCCGCTGCCCAGTTCATCCCTCCCACTCTCCCGCTGCCCAGTTCATCCCTCCCACTCTCCCGCTGCCCAGTTCATCCCTCCCGCTCTCCCGCTGCCCACTTCATCCCTCCCACTCTCCCGGTGCCGACTTCATCCCTCCCACACTCCCCGTGCCCACTTCGTCCCTCCCACACTCCCGGTTTTCCAATTCATCCCTCCTACTCTCCGGCTGCCCACTTCATCCATCCTACTCTCCCGCTGACCGGTTCCTCCCTCCCAATCTCCCGCTGCCCATTCCATCCCTCCCACTCTCCCGCTGCCCATTCCATCCCTCCCACTCTCCCGCTGCTCATTCCATCCCTCCCACTCTCCCGCTGCTTATTCCATCCCTCCCACACTCCCGCTGCCCCGCTCATCCCTCCCACTCTCCCGCTGCCCAGCTCATCCCTCCCACTCTCCCGCTGCCCAGTTCACCCCTCCCACTCTCCCGCTGCCCAGCTCATCCCTCCCACTCTCCCGCTGCCCAGTTCATCCCTCCCACTCTCCTGCTGCCCACTTCACCCCTCCCACTCTCCCGCTGCCCAGTTCACCTCTCCCACTCTCCCGCTGCCCAGTTTACCCCTCCCACTCTCCCGGTACCCACTTCCTGACTCCCACTGTCCCGGTGCCAACTTAATCATTCCCAGTCTCCAGCTGCCCACTTCCTCCCTTTTACTCGCCCGGTGCTCACTTCCTCCCCCCACTCTCCCTCTGCCCAGTTCATCCCTCCCATTCTCCCGCTGCCCAGTTCATCCCTTCTACTCTCCCGCTGCCCACTTCATCCCTCCCATTCTCCCGCAGCCCAGCTCATCCCTCCCATTCTGCCGCTGCCCATTCCATCCCTCCCACTCTCCCGCTGCCCAGTTCATCCCTTCTACTCTCCCGCTGCCCAGCTCATCCCCCCCACTCTCCCGCTGCCCTTTCCATCCCTCCCTTTCTCCCGCTGTCCAGTTCATCCCTCCCGCTCTCCCGCTGCCCAGTTCATCCCTCCCACTCTCCCGGTGCCGACTTCATCTCAACCACTCTCCCGCTGCCCACTTCCTCCCTCCCACTCTCCCGCTGCCCACTTCCTCCCTCCCACTGTCCCGGTGCCCACTTCCTCCTTCCCCTCTCCCGGTGCCCACTTCCTCCTTCCCACTCTCCCGGTGCCCACTTCCTCCTTTCCACTCTCCCGCTGCCCAGTTACTCCCTCCCACTCTCCCGGTGCCCACATCATCCCTCCTACTCTCCGGCTGCCCACTTCATCCATCCTACTCTCCCGCTGCCCAGTTCATCCCTCCAACTCTCCCGGTGCCCACTTCCTCCCTCCCACTCTCTCGCTGCTCACTTCCTCCTTCCTACTCTCCCGCTGCTCACTTCCTCCCTCCCACTCTCCCGCTAACCACTTCCTCCCACTCTCCCGCTGCCCAGCTCATCCCTCCCACTCTCCCGCAGCCCAGTTCACCCCTCCCACTCTCCCGCTGCCCAGCTCATCCCTCCCACTCTCCCGCTGCCCAGCTCATCCCTCCCACTCTCCCGCTGCCCAGCTCATCCCTCCCACTCTCCCGCTGCCCAGCTCATCCGTCCCACTCTCCCGCTGCCCAGTTCATCCCTCCCACTCTCCCGCTGCCCAGCTCATCCCTCCCACTCTCCCGCTGCCCAGCTCATCCCTCCCACTCTCCCGCTGCCCAGCTCATCCCTCCCACTCTCCCGCTGCCCTGTTCACCCCTCCCACTCTCCCGCTGCCCACTTCATCCCTCCCACTCTCCCGCTGCCCAGTTCACCCCTCCCAATCTCCCGCTGCCCACTTCATCCCTCCCACTCTCCCGCTGCCCACTTCATCCCTCCCACTCCCCCGCTGCCCAGTTCACCCCTCCCACTCTCCCGCTGCCCACTTCATCCCTGCCACTCTCCCGCTGCCCACTTCATCCCTCCCACTCTCCCGCTGCCCACTTCCTCCCTCCTACTCTCTCTCTGCCCACTTCATTCCTCCCACTCTCCCGCTGCCCAGCTCATCCCTCCCACACTCCCGCTGCCCATTTCCCACTCTCCCGCTGCCCACTTCCTCCCTCCTACTCTCTCTCTGCCCACTTCATCCCTTCGACTCTCCCGCTGCCCAGTTCATCCCTTCTACTCTCCCGCTGCCCATTCCATCCCTCCCACTCTCCCGCTGCCCACTTCCTCCCTCCTACTCTCTCTCTGCCCACTTCATTCCTCCCACTCTCCCGCTGCCCAGCTCATCCCTCCCACACTCCCGCTGCCCATTTCCCACTCTCCCGCTGCCCACTTCCTCCCTCCTACTCTCTCTCTGCCCACTTCATCCCTTCGACTCTCCCGCTGCCCAGTTCATCCCTCCCACTCTCCCGCTGCCCACTTCATCCCACCCACTCTCCCGCTGCCCACTTCCTCCCTCCTACTCTCTCTCTGCCCACTTCATTCCTCCCACTCTCCCGCTGCCCATCTCATCCCTCCCACACTCCCGCTGCCCATTTCCCACTCTCCCGCTGCCCACTTCCTCCCTAATACTCTCTCTCTGCCCACTTCATCCCTCCCACTCTCCCGCTGCCCAGCTCATCCCTCCCACTCTCCCGCTGCCCATTTCCCACTCTCCCGGGGCCGACTTCATCCCACCCACACTTCCGCTGCCCAGTTCCTCCCACCCACTCTCCCGCTGCCCTCTTCCTCCCTCCCACACTCCCCGTGCCCACTTCGTCCCTCCCACACTCCCGGTGTCCAATTCATTCCTCCTACTCTCCCGCTGCCCAGCTCACCCCTCCCACTCTCCCGCTGCCCAGTTCATCCCTCCCACTCTCCCGCTGCCCAGTTCATCCCTTCCACTCTCCCGCTGCCCAGTTCATCCCTCCCGCTCTCCCGCTGCCCACTTCATCCCTCCCACTCTCCCGGTGCCGACTTCATCCCTCCACACTCCCGCTGCCCAGTTCCTCCCACCCACTCTCCCGCTGCCCTCTTCGTCCCTCCCACACTCCCCGTGCTCACTTCGTCCCTCCCACTCTCTCGGTTTTCCAATTCATCCCTCCTACTCTCCGGCTGCCCACTTCATCCATCCTACTCTCCCGCTGACCGGTTCCTCCCTCCCAATCTCCCGCTGCCCATTCCATCCCTCCCACTCTCCCGCTGCCCATTCCATCCCTCCCACTCTCCCGCTGCTCATTCCATCCCTCCCACTCTCCCGCTGCTTATTCCATCCCTCCCACACTCCCGCTGCCCAGTTCGTCCCTCCCACTCTCCCGCTGCCCCGCTGATCCCTCCCACTCTCCCGCTGCCCAGCTCATCCCTCCCACTCTCCCGCTGCCCAGTTCACCCCTCCCACTCTCCCGCTGCCCAGCTCATCCCTCCCACTCTCCCGCTGCCCAGTTCATCCCTCCCACTCTCCTGCTGCCCACTTCACCCCTCCCACTCTCCCGCTGCCCAGTTCACCTCTCCCACTCTCCCGCTGTCCAGTTTACCCCTCCCACTCTCCCGGTACCCACTTCCTCACTCCCACTGTCCCGGTGCCAACTTAATCATTCCCAGTCTCCAGCTGCCCACTTCCTCCCTTTTACTCTCCCGGTGCTCACTTCCTCCCCCCATTCAACCGCTGCCCAGTTCATCCCTCCCATTCTCCCGCTGCCCAGTTCATCCCTTCTACTCTCCCGCTGCCCACTTCATCCCTCCCATTCTCCCGCTGCCCAGTTCATCCCTTCTACTCTCCCGCAGCCCAGCTCATCCCTCCCACTCTCCCGCTGCCCATTCCATCCCTCCCGCTCTCCCGCTGCCCAGTTCACCCCTTCTACTCTCCCGCTGCCCAGCTCATCCCTCCCATTCTGCCGCTGCCCATTCCATCCCTCCCACTCTCCCGCTGCCCAGTTCATCCCTTCTACTCTCCCGCTGCCCAGCTCATCCCTCCCACTCTCCCGCTACCCTTTCCATCCCTCCCTTTCTCCCGCTGCCCAGTTCATCCCTCCCGCTCTCCCGCTGCCCAGTTTATCCCTCCCACTCTCCCGGTGCCGACTTCATCTCAACCACTCTCCCGCTGCCCACTTCCTCCCTCCCACTCTCCCGCTGCCCACTTCCTCCCTCCCACTGTCCCGGTGGCCACTTCCTCCTTTCCACTCTCCCGGTGCCCACTTCCTCCTTCCCACTCTCCCGGTGCCCACTTCCTCCTTTCCACTTTCCCGCTGCCCAGTTACTCCCTCCCACTCTCCCGGTGCCCACATCATCCCTCCTACTCTCCGGCTGCCCACTTCATCCATCCTACTCTCCCGCTGCCCAGTTCATCCCTCCAACTCTCCCGGTGCCCACTTCCTCCCTCCCACTCTCTCGCTGCTCACTTCCTCCTTCCTACTCTCCCGCTGCTCACTTCATCCCTCCCACTCTCCCGCTAACCACTTCCTCCCACTCTCCCGCTGCCCAGTTCATCCCTCAATCTCCCGGTGCCGACTTCATCCCTCTCACTCTCCCGGTACCCACTTCCTCACTCCCACTGTCCCGGTGCCAACTTTATCATTGCCAGTCTCCAGCTGCCCACTTCCTCCCTTTTACTCTCCCGGTGCTCACTTCCTCCGCCAACTCTCCCGCTGCCCAGTTCATCCCTCCCGCTCTCCCGCTGCCCAGCTCATCCCTCCCACTCTCCCGCAGCCCAGTTCACCCCTCCCACTCTCCCGCTGCCCAGCTCATCCCTCCCACTCTCCCGCTGCCCAGCTCATCCCTCCCACTCTCCCGCTGCCCAGTTCATCCCTCCCACTCTCCCGTTGCCCAGCTCATCCGTCCCACTCTCCCGCTGCCAAGTTCATCCCTCCCACTCTCCCGCTGCCCAGCTCATCCCTCCCACTCTCCCGCTGCCCAGCTCATCCCTCCCACTCTCCCGCTGCCCAGCTCATTCCTCCCACTCTCCCGCTGCCCTGTTCACCCCTCCCACTCTCCCGCTGCCCACTTCATCCCTCCCACTCTCCCGCTGCAGTGTTCACCCCTCCCACTCTCCCGCTGCCCAGTTCACCCCTCCCACTCTCCCGCTGCCCACTTCATCCCTCCCACTCTCCCGCTGCCCACTTCATCCCTCCCACTCCCCCGCTGCCCAGTTCACCCCTCCCACTCTCCCGCTGCCCACTTCATCCCTCCCACTCTCCCGCTGCCCACTTCAACCCTCCCACTCTCCCGCTGCCCACTTCATCCCTCCCACTCTCCCGCTGCCCACTTCCTCCCTCCTACTCTCTCTCTGCCCACTTCATTCCTCCCACTCTCCCGCTGCCCAGCTCATCCCTCCCACACTCCCGCTGCCCATTTCCCACTCTCCCGCTGCCCACTTCCTCCCTCCTACTCTCTCTCTGCCCACTTCATCCCTTCGACTCTCCCGCTGCCCAGTTCATCCCTTCTACTCTCCCGCTGCCCATTCCATCCCTCCCACTCTCCCGCTGCCCACTTCCTCCCTCCTACTCTCTCTCTGCCCACTTCATTCCTCCCACTCTCCCGCTGCCCAACTCATCCCTCCCACACTCCCGCTGCCCATTTCCCACTCTCCCGCTGCCCACTTCCTCCCTCCTACTCTCTCTCTGCCCACTTCATCCCTTCGACTCTCCCGCTGCCCAGTTCATCCCTCCCACTCTCCCGCTGCCCACTTCATCCCACCCACTCTCCCGCTGCCCACTTCCTCCCTCCTACTCTCTCTCTGCCCACTTCATTCCTCCCACTCTCCCGCTGCCCATCTCATCCCTCCCACACTCCCGCTGCCCATTTCCCACTCTCCCGCTGCCCACTTCCTCCCTCCTACTCTCTCTCTGCCCACTTCATCCCTCCCACTCTCCCGCTGCCCAGCTCATCCCTCCCACTCTCCCGCTGCCCATTTCCCACTCTCCCGGTGCCGACTTCATCCGTCCACACTCCCGCTGCCCAGTTCCTCCCACCCACTCTCCCGCTGCCCTCTTCCTCCCTCCCACACTCCCCGTGCCCACTTCGTCCCTCCCACAGTCCCGGTGTCCAATTCATTCCTCCTACTCTCCGGCTGCCCACTTCATCCATCCTACTCTCCCGCCGACCGGTTCCTCCCTCCCACTCTCCCGCTGCCCAGTTCATCCCTTCCTCTCTCCCGGTGCCCACTTCCTCCCTCCCATTTTCCCGCTGCCCACTTCATACCTCCCATTCTCCCGGTGCCGACTTCCTCCTTCCCAGTCTCCCGGTGCCCACTTCCTCACTTCCACTCTCTCGCTTCCCTGATCAGACCACCCACACTCCCGCTGACCAGTTCATCCCTTACTCTCCCGGTGCCCACTGCCTCCCTCTCGCTCTCTCGCTGCTCACTTCCTCCCTCCCACTCTCACGGTGCCCACTTCCTCCCTCCCGCTCTCCCGCTGCTCACTTCCTCCCTCCCGCTGCTCACTTCCTCCCTCCCGCTCTCCCGCTGCTCACTTCCTCCCTCCAACTCTCCCGGTACCCAGTTCATCCCTCCCGCTCTCCCGCTACCCAGCTCATCCCTCCCATTCTCCCGCTGCCCAGTTCATCCCTCCCGCTCTCCCGCTGCCCGGTTCATCCCTCCCGCTCTTTGGCTGCCCACTTTATCCGTCCTACTCTCCCGCCGACCGGTTCGTCCCTCCCACTCTCCCGCTGCCCAGTTCACCCCTGCCATTCTCCCGCTGCCCACTACCTCCCTCCCATTCTCCCGCTGCCCACTACCTCCCTCCCAGTCTCCCGCTGCCCACTTCCTCCCTCTCGCTCTCCCGCTGCGCACTGCCTCCCTCCCACTCTCCCGCTGCTCACTTCCTCCCTCCCACTCTCCCGCTGCCCACTTCCTCCCACTCTCCCGCTGCCCACTTCCTCCCTACCACTTTCCCGGTGCCCACTTCCTCCTTTCCACTCTCCCGGTGCCCACATCATACCTCCCAGTCTCCCGGTGCCCACTTCCTCCCTCCCACTCTCACGGTGCCCACTTCCTCCCTCCCACTCTCTCGCTGCTCACTTCCTCCCTCCCACTCTCTCGCTGCTCACTTCCTCCCTCCCACTCTCCCGCTGCCCATTTCCCACTCTCCCGCTGCCCACTTCCTCCCTCCTACTCTCTCTCTGCCCACTTCATCCCTTCGACTCTCTCTCTGCCCACTTCATCCCTTCGACTCTCCCACTGAGCAGTTCATCCCTCCTACAATCCCGCTGCGCTGATCATCCATCACTGTCCCGGTGCCGAGTTCATCCCTCCAACTCTCCCGCTGCCCAGTTCACCCCTCCCACTCTCCCCGTGCCCACTTCACCCCTCCTACTCTCCCGCCGACCGGTTCCTCCCTCCCACTCTCCCGCTGCCCATTTCCCACTCTCCCGCTGCCCACTTCCTCCCTCCTACTCTCTCTCTGCCCACTTCATCCCTTCGACTCTCCCACTGAGCAGTTCATCCCTCCTACAATCCCGCTGCGCTGATCATCCATCACTGTCCCGGTGCCGAGTTCATCCCTCCAACTCTCCCGGTGCCCAGTTCATCCCTCCCACTCTCCCGCTGCCCCGCTCATCCCTCCCACTCTCCCGCTGCCCAGCTCATCCCTCCCACTCTCCCGCTGCCCAGTTCACCCCTCCCACTCTCCCGCTGCCCAGCTTATCCCTCCCACTCTCCCGCTGCCCAGTTCATCCCTCCCACTCTCCTGCTGCCCACTTCACCCCTCCCACTCTCCCGCTGCCCAGTTCACCTCTCCCACTCTCCCGCTGCCCAGTTCACCCCTCCCACTCTCCCGGTACCCACTTCCTCACTCCCACTGTCCCGGTGCCAACTTAATCATTCCCAGTCTCCCGCTGCCCAGTTCATCCCTCCCACTCTCCCGCTGCCCACTTCACCCCTCCCACTCTCCCGCTGCCCAGTTCACCCCTCCCACTCTCCCCGTGCCCACTTCACCCCTCCTACTCTCCCGCCGACCGGTTCCTCCCTCCCACTCTCCCGCTGCCCATTTCCCACTCTCCCGCTGCCCACTTCCTCCCTCCTACTCTCTCTCTGCCCACTTCATCCCTTCGACTCTCCCACTGAGCAGTTCATCCCTCCTACAATCCCGCTGCGCTGATCATCCATCACTGTCCCGGTGCCGAGTTCATCCCTCCAACTCTCCCGGTGCCCAGTTCATCCCTCCCACTCTCCCGCTGCCCCGCTCATCCCTCCCACTCTCCCGCTGCCCAGCTCATCCCTCCCACTCTCCCGCTGCCCAGTTCACCCCTCCCACTCTCCCGCTGCCCAGCTTATCCCTCCCACTCTCCCGCTGCCCAGTTCATCCCTCCCACTCTCCTGCTGCCCACTTCACCCCTCCCACTCTCCCGCTGCCCAGTTCACCTCTCCCACTCTCCCGCTGCCCAGTTCACCCCTCCCACTCTCCCGGTACCCACTTCCTCACTCCCACTGTCCCGGTGCCAACTTAATCATTCCCAGTCTCCCGCTGCCCAGTTCATCCCTCCCACTCTCCCGCTGCCCACTTCACCCCTCCCACTCTCCCGCTGCCCAGTTCATCCCTCCCACTCTCCCGCTGCCCAGCTCATCCCTCCCACTCTCCCTCTGCCCAGCTCATGCCTCCCGCTCTCCCGCTGCCCAGCTCATCCCTCCCGCTCTCCCGCTGCCCAGTTCATCCCTTCTACTCTCCCGCTGCCCAGTTCACCCCTCCCACTCTCCCGCTGCCCACTTCATCCCTCCCACTCTCCCGCTGCCCATTTCCCACTCTCCCGGTGCCGACTTCATCCCTCCCACACTTCCGCTGCCCAGTTCCTCCCACCCACTCTCCCGCTGCCCTCTTCCTCCCTCCCACACTCCCCGTGCCCACTTCATCCCTCCTACTCTCCCGCCGACCGGTTCCTCCCTCCCAATCTCCCGCTGCCCAGTTCATCCCTTCCTCTCTCCCGGTGCCCACTTCCTCCATCCCATTTTCCCGCTGCCCACTTCATACCTCCCATTCGCCCGGTGCCCACTTCCTCCTTCCCAGTCTGCCGGTGCCCACTTCCTCTCTTCCACTCTCACGGTGCCCACTTCCTCCCTCCCACTCTCTCGCTGCTCACTTCCTCCCTCCCACTCTCTCGCTGCTCACTTCCTCCCTCCCACTCTCCCGCTGCTCACTTCCTCCCTCCTGCTCTCCCGCTGCTCACTTTCTCCCTCCAACTCTCCCGGTACCCAGTTCATCCCTCCCGCTCTCCCGCTACCCAGTTCACCCCTCCCACTCTCCCGCTGCCCATTCCATCCCTCCCACTCTCCCGCTGCCCAGTTCATTCCTCCCGCTCTCTCGCTGCCCAGTTCATCCCTCCCACTCTCCCGGTGCCGACTTCATCCCTCCACACTCCCGCTGCCCAGTTCCTCCCACCCACTCTCCCGCTGCCCAGTTCATCCCTCCCGCTCTCCCGCTGCCCAGTTCATCCCTCCCACTCTCCCGGTGCCGACTTCATCCCTCCACACTCCCGCTGCCCAGTTCCTCGCACCCACTCTCCCGCTGCCCTCTTCCTCCCTCCCACACTCCCCGTGCCCACTTCGTCCCTCCCACCCTCCCGGTGTCCAATTCATCCATCCTACTCTCCCGCCGACCGGTTCCTCCCTCCCACTCTCCCGCTGCCCAGTTCACCCCTGCCATTCTCCCGCTGCCCACTACCTCCCTCCCATTCTCCCGCTGCCCACTACCTCCCTCCCAGTCTCCCGCTGCCCACTTCCTCCCTCTCGCTCTCCCGCTGCCCACTTCCTCCCTCTCGCTCTCCCGCTGCTCACTTCCTCCCTCCCACTCTCTCGCTGCTGACTTCCTCCGTCCCACTCTCTCGCTGCTGACTTCCTCCGTCCCACTCTCCCGCTGCTCACTTCCTCCCTCCTACTCTCCCGCTGCCCACTTCCTCCCACTCTCCCGCTGCCCACTTCCTCCCTCCCACTCTCCCGCTGCCCACTTCCTCCCTACCACTTTCCCGGTGCCCACTTCCTCCTTTGCACTCTCCCGGTGCCCACATCATACCTCCCAGTCTCCCGGTGCCCACTTCCTCCCTCCCACTCTCTCGCTGCCCTGATCAGCCCTCCCACTCTCCCACTGAGCAGTTCATCCCTCCTACAATCCCGCTGCCCTGATCATCCATCACTGACCAGGTGCCGAGTTCATCCCTCCAATTCTCCCGGTGCCCACTTCCTCCCTGCCACTCTCCCGCTGCCCACTTCCTCCCTCCCACTCTCCTGGTGCCCACTTCCTCCCTCCCACTCTCCTGGTGCCCACTTCCTCCCTCCCACTCTCCGGCTGCCCACTTCCTCCCTCCTACTCTCCGGCTGCCCACTTCCTCCCTCCTACTCTCCGGCTGCCCACTTCATCCCTCCTACTCTCCCGCTGACCGGTTCCTCCCTCGCACTCTCCCGCTGCCCACTTCCTCCCACTCTCCCGTTGCGAATTCCTCCCTCCCACTCTCCCGCTGCCCACTACGTCACTGCTACTCTCCCGCTGCCCACTTCCCCCCTCCCCCTCTCCCGGTAGCCACTTCATCCCTCCCACTCTCCCGCTGCCCACCATCCCTCCCACACTCCCGCTGCCCACTTCATCCCTCCCACTCTCCCGCTTCCCACTTCCTCCCTCCCACTCTCCCGCTGCCCTCTTCCTCCCTCCTACTCTCCCGCTGCGCACGTCCTCCCTCCAACTCTCCCGGTGCCCACTTCCTCCCTCACGCTCTCCCGCTGCCCACTGCCTCCCTCTCGCTCTGCCACTGCCCACTTCCTCCCTCCCACTCTCACGCTGCCCACTTCCTCCCTCCCACTCTCACGCTGCCCACTACATCCCTCCCACTCTCCCGCTGCTCACTTCATCCCTCCCACTCTCCCGCTGCTCACTTCCTCCCTCTCACTCTCCCGCTGCCCACTTCCTCCCTCCCACTCTCCCGCTGCCCACTTCCTCCCTCCTACGCTCCCTCTGCCAACTTCATTCCTCCCACTCTCCCGGTAGCCACTTCATCCCTCCCACTCTCCCGCTGCCCACCATCCCTCCCACACTCCCACTGCCCACTTCATCACTGCTACTCTTCCGCTGCCCACTTCCTCCCTCCTACTCTCACGCTGCCCACTTCCTCCCTCCCACTCTCCCGCTGCCCACTTCCTCCCTCCTACTCTCCCGCTGCCCACTTCCTCCCTCCTACTCTCCCGCTGCCCACTTCCTCCCTCCTACTCTCCCGCTGCCCACTTCCTCCCTCCCACTCTCCCGGTGCCCACTTCCTCACTCCCACTCTCCCGCTGACCGGTTCCTCCCTCCCACTCTCCCGCTGCCCACTTCCTCCCTCCTACTCTCCCGCTGCCCACTTCCTCCCTCCCACTCTCCCGGTGCCCACTTCCTCCCTCCCACTCTCCCGCTGCTCACTTCCTCCCTCTCACTCTCCCGCTGCCCAGTTCCTCTCTCCCACTCTCCCGCTGCCCACTTCCTCCCTCCTACGCTCCCTCTGCCAACTTCATTCCTCCCACTCTCCCGGTAGCCACTTCATCCCTCCCACTCTCCCGCTGCCCACCATCCCTCCCACACTCCCGCTGCCCACCATCCCTCCCACACTCCCGCTGCCCACCATCCCTCCCACACTCCCGCTGCCCACTTCATCACTGCTACTCTTCCGCTGCTCACTTCCTCCCTCCCACTCTCACGGTGCCCACTTCCTCCCTCTCGCTCTCCCGCTGCTCACTTCCTCCCTCCCGCTCTCCCGCTGCTCACTTCCTCCCTCCCGCTCTCCCGCTGCTCACTTCCTCCCTCCAACTCTCCCGGTACCCAGTTCATCCCTCCCGCTCTCCCGCTACCCAGCTCATCCCTCCCATTCTCCGGCTGCCCACTTTATCCGTCCTACTCTCCCGCCGACCGGTTCGTCCCTCCCACTCTCCCGCTGCCCAGTTCACCCCTGCCATTCTCCCGCTGCCCACTACCTCCCTCCCATTCTCCCGCTGCCCACTACCTCCCTCCCAGTCTCCCGCTGCCCACTTCCTCCCTCTCGCTCTCCCGCTGCGCACTGCCTCCCTCCCACTCTCCCGCTGCTCACTTCCTCCCTCCCACTCTCCCGCTGCCCACTTCCTCCCACTCTCCCGCTGCCCACTTCCTCCCTACCACTTTCCCGGTGCCCACTTCCTCCTTTCCACTCTCCCGGTGCCCACATCATACCTCCCAGTCTCCCGGTGCCCACTTCCTCCCTCCCACTCTCACGGTGCCCACTTCCTCCCTCCCACTCTCTCGCTGCTCACTTCCTCCCTCCCACTCTCTCGCTGCTCACTTCCTCCCTCCCACTCTCCCGCTGCCCATTTCCCACTCTCCCGCTGCCCACTTCCTCCCTCCTACTCTCTCTCTGCCCACTTCATCCCTTCGACTCTCTCTCTGCCCACTTCATCCCTTCGACTCTCCCACTGAGCAGTTCATCCCTCCAACTCTCCCGCTGCCCAGTTCACCCCTCCCACTCTCCCGCTGCCCAGCTTATCCCTCCCACTCTCCCGCTGCCCAGTTCATCCCTCCCACTCTCCTGCTGCCCACTTCACCCCTCCCACTCTCCCGCTGCCCAGTTCACCTCTCCCACTCTCCCGCTGCCCAGTTCACCCCTCCCACTCTCCCGGTACCCACTTCCTCCCTCCCACTCTCCCGCTGCTCATTTCCTCCCTCTCACTCTCCCGCTGCCCAGTTCCTCCCTCCCACTCTCCCGCTGCCCACTTCCTCCCTCCTACGCTCCCTCTGCCAACTTCATTCCTCCCACTCTCCCGGTAGCCACTTCATCCCTCCCACTCTCCCGCTGCCCACCATCCCTCCCACACTCCCACTGCCCACTTCATCACTGCTACTCTTCCGCTGCCCACTTCCTCCCTTTTACTCTCCCGGTGCTCACTTCCTCCCCCCATTCTACCGCTGCCCATTCCATCCCTCCCGCTCTCCCGCTGCCCAGTTCATCGGTTCTACTCTCCCGCTACCCAGTTCATCCCTCCCATTCTCCCGCTGCCCAGTTCATCCCTCCCGCTCTCCCGCTGCCCGGTTCATCCCTCCCGCTCTTTGGCTGCCCACTTTATCCGTCCTACTCTCCCGCCGACCGGTTCGTCCCTCCCACTCTCCCGCTGCCCAGTTCACCCCTGCCATTCTCCCGCTGCCCACTACCTCCCTCCCATTCTCCCGCTGCCCACTACCTCCCTCCCAGTCTCCCGCTGCCCACTTCCTCCCTCTCGCTCTCCCGCTGCGCACTGCCTCCCTCCCACTCTCTCGCTGCTCACTTCCTCCCTCCCACTCTCCCGCTGCCCATTTCCCACTCTCCCGCTGCCCACTTCCTCCCTCCTACTCTCTCTCTGCCCACTTCATCCCTTCGACTCTCTCTCTGCCCACTTCATCCCTTCGACTCTCCCACTGAGCAGTTCATCCCTCCAACTCTCCCGCTGCCCAGTTCACCCCTCCCACTCTCCCCGTGCCCACTTCACCCCTCCTACTCTCCCGCCGACCGGTTCCTCCCTCCCACTCTCCCGCTGCCCATTTCCCACTCTCCCGCTGCCCACTTCCTCCCTCCTACTCTCTCTCTGCCCACTTCATCCCTTCGACTCTCTCTCTGCCCACTTCATCCCTTCGACTCTCCCACTGAGCAGTTCATCCCTCCTACAATCCCGCTGCGCTGATCATCCATCACTGTCCCGGTGCCGAGTTCATCCCTCCAACTCTCCCGGTGCCCAGTTCATCCCTCCCACTCTCCCGCTGCCCCGCTCATCCCTCCCACTCTCCCGCTGCCCAGCTCATCCCTCCCACTCTCCCGCTGCCCAGTTCACCCCTCCCACTCTCCCGCTGCCCAGCTTATCCCTCCCACTCTCCCGCTGCCCAGTTCATCCCTCCCACTCTCCTGCTGCCCACTTCACCCCTCCCACTCTCCCGCTGCCCAGTTCACCTCTCCCACTCTCCCGCTGCCCAGTTCACCCCTCCCACTCTCCCGGTACCCACTTCCTCACTCCCACTGTCCCGGTGCCAACTTAATCATTCCCAGTCTCCCGCTGCCCAGTTCATCCCTCCCACTCTCCCGCTGCCCACTTCACCCCTCCCACTCTCCCGCTGCCCAGTTCATCCCTCCCACTCTCCCGCTGCCCAGCTCATCCCTCCCACTCTCCCTCTGCCCAGCTCATGCCTCCCGCTCTCCCGCTGCCCAGCTCATCCCTCCCGCTCTCCCGCTGCCCAGTTCATCCCTTCTACTCTCCCGCTGCCCAGTTCACCCCTCCCACTCTCCCGCTGCCCACTTCATCCCTCCCACTCTCCCGCTGCCCATTTCCCACTCTCCCGGTGCCGACTTCATCCCTCCCACACTTCCGCTGCCCAGTTCCTCCCACCCACTCTCCCGCTGCCCTCTTCCTCCCTCCCACACTCCCCGTGCCCACTTCATCCCTCCTACTCTCCCGCCGACCGGTTCCTCCCTCCCAATCTCCCGCTGCCCAGTTCATCCCTTCCTCTCTCCCGGTGCCCACTTCCTCCCTCCCATTTTCCCGCTGCCCACTTCATACCTCCCATTCTCCCGGTGCCCACTTCCTCCTTCCCAGTCTGCCGGTGCCCACTTCCTCTCTTCCACTCTCACGGTGCCCACTTCCTCCCTCCCACTCTCTCGCTGCTCACTTCCTCCCTCCCACTCTCTCGCTGCTCACTTCCTCCCTCCCACTCTCCCGCTGCTCACTTCCTCCCTCCTGCTCTCCCGCTGCTCACTTTCTCCCTCCAACTCTCCCGGTACCCAGTTCATCCCTCCCGCTCTCCCGCTACCCAGTTCACCCCTCCCACTCTCCCGCTGCCCATTCCATCCCTCCCACTCTCCCGCTGCCCAGTTCATCCCTCCCGCTCTCTCGCTGCCCAGTTCATCCCTCCCACTCTCCCGGTGCCGACTTCATCCCTCCACACTCCCGCTGCCCAGTTCCTCCCACACACTCTCCCGCTGCCCAGTTCATCCCTCCCGCTCTCCCGCTGCCCAGTTCATCCCTCCCACTCTCCCGGTGCCGACTTCATCCCTCCACACTCCCGCTGCCCAGTTCCTCCCACCCACTCTCCCGCTGCCCTCTTCCTCCCTCCCACACTCCCCGTGCCCACTTCGTCCCTCCCACCCTCCCGGTGTCCAATTCATCCATCCTACTCTCCCGCCGACCGGTTCCTCCCTCCCACTCTCCCGCTGCCCAGTTCACCCCTGCCATTCTCCCGCTGCCCACTACCTCCCTCCCATTCTCCCGCTGCCCACTACCTCCCTCCCAGTCTCCCGCTGCCCACTTCCTCCCTCTCGCTCTCCCGCTGCCCACTTCCTCCCTCTCGCTCTCCCGCTGCTCACTTCCTCCCTCCCACTCTCTCGCTGCTGACTTCCTCCGTCCCACTCTCTCGCTGCTGACTTCCTCCGTCCCACTCTCCCGCTGCTCACTTCCTCCCTCCTACTCTCCCGCTGCCCACTTCCTCCCACTCTCCCGCTGCCCACTTCCTCCCTCCCACTCTCCCGCTGCCCACTTCCTCCCTACCACTTTCCCGGTGCCCACTTCCTCCTTTGCACTCTCCCGGTGCCCACATCATACCTCCCAGTCTCCCGGTGCCCACTTCCTCCCTCCCACTCTCTCGCTGCCCTGATCAGCCCTCCCACTCTCCCACTGAGCAGTTCATCCCTCCTACAATCCCGCTGCCCTGATCATCCATCACTGACCAGGTGCCGAGTTCATCCCTCCAACTCTCCCGGTGCCCACTTCCTCCCTGCCACTCTCCCGCTGCCCACTTCCTCCCTCCCACTCTCCTGGTGCCCACTTCCTCCCTCCCACTCTCCTGGTGCCCACTTCCTCCCTCCCACTCTCCGGCTGCCCACTTCCTCCCTCCTACTCTCCGGCTGCCCACTTCCTCCCTCCTACTCTCCGGCTGCCCACTTCATCCCTCCTACTCTCCCGCTGACCGGTTCCTCCCTCGCACTCTCCCGCTGCCCACTTCCTCCCACTCTCCCGTTGCGAATTCCTCCCTCCCACTCTCCCGCTGCCCACTACGTCACTGCTACTCTCCCGCTGCCCACTTCCCCCCTCCCCCTCTCCCGGTAGCCACTTCATCCCTCCCACTCTCCCGCTGCCCACCATCCCTCCCACACTCCCGCTGCCCACTTCATCCCTCCCACTCTCCCGCTTCCCACTTCCTCCCTCCCACTCTCCCGCTGCCCTCTTCCTCCCTCCTACTCTCCCGCTGCGCACGTCCTCCCTCCAACTCTCCCGGTGCCCACTTCCTCCCTCACGCTCTCCCGCTGCCCACTTCCTCCCTCACGCTCTCCCGCTGCCCACTGCCTCCCTCTCGCTCTGCCGCTGCCCACTTCCTCCCTCCCACTCCCGCTGCTCACTTTCTCCCTCCCACTCTCCCGCTGCCCACTTCCTCCCTCCCACTCTCACGCTGCCCACTACATCCCTCCCACTCTCCCGCTGCTCACTTCATCCCTCCCACTCTCCCGCTGCTCACTTCCTCCCTCTCACTCTCCCGCTGCCCACTTCCTCCCTCCCACTCTCCCGCTGCCCACTTCCTCCCTCCTACGCTCCCTCTGCCAACTTCATTCCTCCCACTCTCCCGGTAGCCACTTCATCCCTCCCACTCTCCCGCTGCCCACCATCCCTCCCACACTCCCACTGCCCACTTCATCACTGCTACTCTTCCGCTGCCCACTTCCTCCCTCCTACTCTCACGCTGCCCACTTCCTCCCTCCCACTCTCCCGCTGCCCACTTCCTCCCTCCTACTCTCCCGCTGCCCAATTCCTCCCTCCTACTCTCCCGCTGCCCACTTCCTCCCTCCCACTCTCCCGGTGCCCACTTCCTCACTCCCACTCTCCCGCTGACCGGTTCCTCCCTCCCACTCTCCCGCTGCCCACTTCCTCCCTCCTACTCTCCCGCTGCCCACTTCCTCCCTCCCACTCTCCCGGTGCCCACTTCCTCCCTCCCACTCTCCCGCTGCTCACTTCCTCCCTCTCACTCTCCCGCTGCCCAGTTCCTCCCTCCCACTCTCCCGCTGCCCACTTCCTCCCTCCTACGCTCCCTCTGCCAACTTCATTCCTCCCACTCTCCCGGTAGCCACTTCATCCCTCCCACTCTCCCGCTGCCCACTTCATCACTGCTACTCTTCCGCTGCCCACTTCCTCCCTCCCACTCTCCCGGTGCCCACTTCCTCACTCCCACTCTCCCGCTGACCGGTTCCTCCCTCCCACTCTCCCGCTGCCCACTTCCTCCCTCCTACTCTCCCGCTGCCCACTTCCTCCCTCCCACTCTCCCGGTGCCCACTTCCTCCCTCCCACTCTCCCGCTCCCCAGTTCATCCCTCCCACACTCCCACTGCCCACTTCATCACTGCTACTCTTCCGCTGCCCACTTCCTCCCTCCTACTCTCACGCTGCCCACTTCCTCCCTCCCACTCTCCCGCTGCCCACTTCCTCCCTCCTACTCTCCCGCTGCCCAATTCCTCCCTCCTACTCTCCCGCTGCCCACTTCCTCCCTCCCACTCTCCCGGTGCCCACTTCCTCACTCCCACTCTCCCGCTGACCGGTTCCTCCCTCCCACTCTCCCGCTGCCCACTTCCTCCCTCCTACTCTCCCGCTGCCCACTTCCTCCCTCCCACTCTCCCGGTGCCCACTTCCTCCCTCCCACTCTCCCGCTGCTCACTTCCTCCCTCTCACTCTCCCGCTGCCCAGTTCCTCCCTCCCACTCTCCCGCTGCCCACTTCCTCCCTCCTACGCTCCCTCTGCCAACTTCATTCCTCCCACTCTCCCGGTAGCCACTTCATCCCTCCCACTCTCCCGCTGCCCACTTCATCACTGCTACTCTTCCGCTGCCCACTTCCTCCCTCCCACTCTCCCGGTGCCCACTTCCTCACTCCCACTCTCCCGCTGACCGGTTCCTCCCTCCCACTCTCCCGCTGCCCACTTCCTCCCTCCTACTCTCCCGCTGCCCACTTCCTCCCTCCCACTCTCCCGGTGCCCACTTCCTCCCTCCCACTCTCCCGCTCCCCAGTTCACCCCTCACACTCTCCCGCTGACCGGTTCATCCCTCCCACTCTCCCGCTGCCCAGTTCATCCCTCCCACTCTCCCGCTGCCCAGCTCATCCCTCCCAATCTCCCGCTGCCCAATTCATCCCTCCCACTCTCCCGCTGCCCACTTCATCCCTCCTACTCTCCCGCTGACCGGTTCCTCCCTCCCACTCTCCCGCTGCCCACTTCCTCCCACTCTCCCGGTGCGAATTCCTCCCTCCCACTCTCCCGGTGCCCACTTCCTCCCTCCCACTCTCCCGCTGCCCATTTCCTCCCTCCTACTCTCCGGCTGCCCACTTCATCCCTCCTACTCTCCCGCTGACCGGTTCCTCCCTCGCACTCTCCCGCTGCCCACTTCCTCCCACTCTCCCGGTGCGAATTCCTCCCTCCTACTCCCCCGCTGCCCACTTCCTCCCTCCCACTCTCCTGGGGCCGACTTCCTCCCTCCCATTCTCCCGCTGCCCACTTCCTCCCTCCTACTCTCCCGCTGCCCACTTCCTCCCTGCCACTCTCCCGGTGCCCACTTCATCCCTCCCACTCTCCCGCTGCCCACTTCCTCCCTCCCAGTCTCCCGGTGCCCACTTCATCCCTCCCACTCTCCCGCTTCCCACTTCCTACCTCCCTCTCTCCCGCTGCCCACTTACTCCCTCCCGCTGCCCACTTCCTCCCTCCCGCTGCCCACTTCCTCCCTCCCGCTCTCCCGGTGCCCACTTCCTCCCTCTCGCTCTCCCGCTGCCCACTTCCTCCCTCTCGCTCTCCCGCTGCCCACTTGCTCCCTCCCGCTCTCCCGGTGCCCACTTCCTCCCTCTCGCTCTCCCGCTGCCCACTTCCTCCCTCTCGCTCTCCCGCTGCCCACTTCCTCCCTCTCGCTCTCCCGCTGCCCACTTCCTCCCTCTCGCTCTCCCGCTGCCCACTTCCTCCCTCTCGCTCTCCCGGTGCCCACTTCCTCCCTCCCACTCTCCCGCTGCCCATTTCCTCCCTCCTACTCTCCGGCTGCCCACTTCATCCCTCCTACTCTCCCGCTGACCGTTTCCTCCCTCGCACTCTCCCGCTGCCCACTTCCTCCCTCCCACTCTCCTGGTGCCGACTTCCTCCCTCCCACTCTCCCGCTGCTCACTTCCTCCCTCCTACTCTCCCGCTGCCCACTTCCTCCCTCCCACTCTCCCGCTGCCCACTTCCTCCCTCCTACGCTCCCTCAGCAACTTTATTCCTCCCACTCTCCCGGTAGCCACGTCATCCCTCCCGCTGCCCACCATCCCTCCCACACTCCCGCTGCCCACTTCATCCCTCCTACTCTCCCGCTGCCCGCTTCCTCCCTCCCACTCTGCTGGTGCCGACTTCCTCCCTCCCACTCTCCCGCTGCTCACTTCCTCCCTCCTACTCTCCCGCTGCCCACTTCCTCCCTCCCACTCTCCCGCTGCCCACTTCCTCCCTCCTACGCTCCCTCTGCAACTTTATTCCTCCCACTCTCCCGGTAGCCACTTGATCCCTCCCACTCTCCCGCTGCCCACCATCCCTCCCACACTCCCGCTGCCCACTTCATCCCTCCTACTCTCCCGCTGCCCGCTTCCTCCCTCCCACTCTCCTGGTGCCGACTTCCTCCCTCCAACTCTCCCGGTGCCCACTTCATCCCTCCCACTCTCCCGCTGCCCACTTCCTCCCTCTCGCTCTCCCGCTGCCCACTTCCTCCCTCTCGCTCTCCCGCTGCCCACTTCCTCCCTCTCGCTCTCCCGCTGCCCACTTCCACCCTCTCGCTCTCCCGCTGCCCACTCCCTCCCTCTCGCTCTCCCGCTGCCCACTTCCTCCCTCTCGCTCTCCCGCTGCCCACTTCCTCCCTCTCGCTCTCCCGCTACCCACTTCCTCCCTCCTACTCTCCCGCTGCCCACTTCCTCCCTCCCACTCTCCCGCTGCCCACTTCCTCCCTCCCACTCTCCCGCTGCCCACTTCCTCCCTCCTACTCTCCCGCTGCCCACTTCCTCCCTCCCACTCTCCCGGTGCCCACTTCATCCCTCCCACTCTCCCGCTTCCCACTTCCTACCTCCCTCTCTCCCACTGCCCACTTCCTCCCTCTCGCTCTCCCGCTGCCCACTTCCTCCCTCTCGCTCTCCCGCTGCCCACTTCATCCCTCCCACTCTCCCGCTGCTCACTTCCTCCCTCCCACTCTCCCGCTGCCCAGTTCCTCCCTCCCACTCTCCCGCTGCCCACTTCCTCCCTCCTACGCTCCCTCTGCCAACTTCATTCCTCCCACTCTCCCGGTAGCCACTTGATCCCTCCCACTCTCCCGCTGCCCACCATCCCTCCCACACTCCCACTGCCCACTTCATCACTGCTACTCTTCCGCTGCCCACTTCCTCCCTCCTACTCTCCCGCTGCCCACTTCCTCCCTCCCACTCTACTGGTGCCCACTTCCTCCCTCCCACTCTCCCGCTGCCCACTTCCTCCCTCCTACTCTCCCGCTGCCCACTTCCTCCCTCCTACTCTCCCGCTGCCCACTTCCTCCCTCCTACTCTCCCGCTGCCCACTTCCTCCCTCCCACTCTCCCGGTGCCCACTTCCTCACTCCCACTCTCCCGCTGACCGGTTCCTCCCTCCCACTCTCCCGCTGCCCACTTCCTCCCTCCCACTCTCCCGCTGCCCAGTTCCTCCCTCCCACTCTCCCGGTGCCCACTTCCTCCCTCCCACTCTCCCGCTGCCCAGTTCATCCCTCCCTCTCTCCCGCTGCCCATTCCATCCCTCCCACTCTCCCGCTCCCCAGTTCACCCCTCACACTCTCCCGCTGACCGGTTCCTCCCTCCCACTCTCCCGCTGCCCAGTTCATCCCTCCCACTCTCCCGCTGCCCAGTTCATCCCTCCCTCTCTCCCGCTGCCCATTCCATCCCTCCCACTCTCCCGCTCCCCAGTTCACCCCTCACACTCTCCCGCTGACCGGTTCCTCCCTCCCACTCTCCCGCTGCCCACTTCCTCCCTCCCAGTCTCCCGGTGCCCACTTCATCCCTCCCACTCTCCCGCTTCCCACTTCCTACCTCCCTCTCTCCCGCTGCCCACTTCCTCCCTCCCGCTGCCCACTTCCTCCCTCCCGCTGCCCACTTCCTCCCTCCCGCTCTCCCGGTGCCCACTTCCTCCCTCTCGCTCTCCCGCTGCCCACTTCCTCCCTCTCGCTCTCCCGGTGCCCACTTCCTCCCTCCCACTCTCCCGCTGCCCATTTCCTCCCTCCTACTCTCCGGCTGCCCACTTCATCCCTCCTACTCTCCCGCTGACCGTTTCCTCCCTCGCACTCTCCCGCTGCCCACTTCCTCCCTCCCACTCTCCTGGTGCCGACTTCCTCCCTCCTACTCTCCCGCTGCTCACTTCCTCCCTCCTACTCTCCCGCTGCCCACTTCCTCCCTCCCACTCTCCCGCTGCCCACTTCCTCCCTCCTACTCTCCCTCAGCAACTTTATTCCTCCCACTCTCCCGGTAGCCACGTCATCCCTCCCGCTGCCCACCATCCCTCCCACACTCCCGCTGCCCACTTCATCCCTCCTACTCTCCCGCTGCCCGCTTCCTCCCTCCCACTCTGCTGGTGCCGACTTCCTCCCTCCCACTCTCCCGCTGCTCACTTCCACCCTCCTACTCTCCCGCTGCCCACTTCCTCCCTCCCACTCTCCCGCTGCCCACTTCCCCCCTCCTACGCTCCCTCTACAACTTTATTCCTCCCACTCTCCCGGTAGCCACTTGATCCCTCCCACTCTCCCGCTGCCCACCATCCCTCCCACACTCCCGCTGCCCACTTCATCCCTCCTACTCTCCCGCTGCCCGCTTCCTCCCTCCCACTCTCCTGGTGCCGACTTCCTCCCTCCAACTCTCCCGGTGCCCACTTCATCCCTCCCACTCTCCCGCTGCCCACTTCCTCCCTCTCGCTCTCCCGCTGCCCACTTCCTCCCTCTCGCTCTCCCGCTGCCCACTTCCTCCCTCTCGCTCTCCCGCTGCCCACTTCCTCCCTCTCGCTCTCCCGCTGCCCACTCCCTCCCTCTCGCTCTCCCGCTGCCCACTTCCTCCCTCTCGCTCTCCCGCTGCCCACTTCCTCCCACTCGCTCTCCCGCTACCCACTTCCTCCCTCCTACTCTCCCGCTGCCCACTTCCTCCCTCCCACTCTCCCGCTGCCCACTTCCTCCCTCCCACTCTCCCGCTGCCCACTTCCTCCCTCCTACTCTCCAGCTGCCCACTTCCTCCCTCCCACTCTCCCGGTGCCCACTTCATCCCTCCCACTCTCCCGCTTCCCACTTCCTACCTCCCTCTCTCCCACTGCCCACTTCCTCCCTCTCGCTCTCCCGCTGCCCACTTCCTCCCTCTCGCTCTCCCGCTGCCCACTTCATCCCTCCCACTCTCCCGCTGCTCACTTCCTCCCTCCCACTCTCCCGCTGCCCAGTTCCTCCCTCCCACTCTCCCGCTGCCCACTTCCTCCCTCCTACGCTCCCTCTGCCAACTTCATTCCTCCCACTCTCCCGGTAGCCACTTGATCCCTCCCACTCTCCCGCTGCCCACCATCCCTCCCACACTCCCACTGCCCACTTCATCACTGCTACTCTTCCGCTGCCCACTTCCTCCCTCCTACTCTCCCGCTGCCCACTTCCTCCCTCCCACTCTACTGGTGCCCACTTCCTCCCTCCCACTCTCCCGCTGCCCACTTCCTCCCTCCTACTCTCCCGCTGCCCACTTCCTCCCTCCTACTTTCCGCTGCCCACTTCCTCCCTCCTACTCTCCCGCTGCCCACTTCCTCCCTCCCACTCTCCCGGTGCCCACTTCCTCACTCCCACTCTCCCGCTGACCGGTTCCTCCCTCCCACTCTCCCGCTGCCCACTTCCTCCCTCCCACTCTCCCGCTGCCCAGTTCCTCCCTCCCACTCTCCCGGTGCCCACTTCCTCCCTCCCACTCTCCCGCTGCCCAGTTCATCCCTCCCTCTCTCCCGCTGCCCATTCCATCCCTCCCACTCTCCCGCTCCCCAGTTCACCCCTCACACTCTCCCGCTGACCGGTTCCTCCCTCCCACTCTCCCGCTGCCCAGTTCATCCCTCCCAATCTCCCGCTGCCCAGCTCATCCCTCCCAATCTCCCGCTGCCCACTTCATCCTCCCACTCTCCCGCTGCCCACTTCATCCCTCCCACTCTCCCGCTGCCCACTTCCTCCCACTCTGCCGTTGCCCACTTCATCCCTCCCACTCTCCCGCTGCCCTCTTCCTCCCTCCTACGCTCCCTCTGCCAACTTTATTCCTCCCACTCTCCCGGTAGCCACTTCAACCCTCCCACTCTCCCGCTGCCCACTTCCTCCCTCCCACTCTCCCGGTGCCCACTTCATCCCTCCCACTCTCCCGCTGCCCACTTCCTCCCTCCCACTCTCCCGCTACCCACTTCCTCCCTCCTACTCTCCCGCTGCCCACTTCCTCCCTCCCACTCTCCTGGTGCCGACTTCCTCCCTCCCACTCTCCCGCTACCCACTTCCTCCCTCCCGCTCTCCCGCTGCCCACTTCCTCCCTCCCGCTCTCCCGCTGCCCACTTCCTCCCTCCCGCTCTCCCGCTGCCCACTTCCTCCCTCCCACTCTCCCGCTGCCCACTTCCTCCCTCTCGCTCTCCCGCTGCCCACTTCCTCCCTCTCGCTCTCCAGCTGCCCACTTCCTCCCTCTCGCTCTCCCGCTGCCCACTTCCTCCCTCTCGCTCTCCCGCTGCCCACTTCCTCCCTCTCGCTCTCCCGCTGCCCACTTCCTCCCTCTCGCTCTCCCGCTGCCCACTTCCTCCCTCTCGCTGTCCCGCTGCCCACCTCCTCCCTCTCGCTCTCCCGCTGCCCACGTCCTCCCTCTCGCTCTCCCGCTGCCCACTTCCTCCCTCTCGCTCTCCCGCTGCCCACTTCCTCCCTCTCGCTCTCCCGCTGCCCACTTCCTCCCTCTCGCTCTCCCGCTGCCCACTTCCTCCCTCTCGCTCTCCCGCTGCCCACTTCATCCCTCTCGCTCTCCCGCTGCCCACTTCATCCCTCCCACTCTCCCGGTGCCCACTTCCTCCCTCCCACTCTGCCGTTGCCCACTTCATCCCTCCCACTCTCCCGCTGCCCACTTCCTCCCTCCTACGCTCCCTCTGCCAACTTTATTCCTCCCACTCTCCCGGTAGCCACTTCAACCCTCCCACTCTCCCGCTGCCCACTTCCTCCCTCCCACTCTCCCGGTGCCCACTTCATCCCTCCCACTCTCCCGCTGCCCACTTCCTCCCTCCCACTCTCCCGCTACCCACTTCCTCCCTCCTACTCTCCCGCTGCCCACTTCCTCCCTCCCACTCTCCTGGTGCCGACTTCCTCCCTCCCACTCTCCCGCTGCCCACTTCCTCCCTCCCACTCTCCCGCTACCCACTTCCTCCCTCCCGCTCTCCTGCTGCCCACTTCCTCCCTCCCGCTCTCCCGCTGCCCACTTCCTCCCTCCCGCTCTCCCGCTGCCCACTTCCTCCCTCCCACTCTCCCGCTGCCCACTTCCTCCCTCTCGCTCTCCCGCTGCCCACTTCCTCCCTCTCGCTCTCCAGCTGCCCACTTCCTCCCTCTCGCTCTCCCGCTGCCCACTTCCTCCCTCTCGCTCTCCCGCTGCCCACTTCCTCCCTCTCGCTCTCCCGCT
This sequence comes from Hypanus sabinus, assembly GCF_030144855.1. Classification (NCBI taxonomy): domain Eukaryota; kingdom Metazoa; phylum Chordata; class Chondrichthyes; order Myliobatiformes; family Dasyatidae; genus Hypanus; species Hypanus sabinus. The sequence goes on from NW_026781667.1 coordinate 208,697, forward strand.
GCCCACTTCCTCCTCGCTCTCGCTCTCTCCCGCTGCCCACTGTCCCTCCCTCTCCTCTCGCTCTCCCGCTGCCCACTCCTCCCTCTCGCTCTCCGCTGCCCACTTCTCCCTCTCGCTCTCCCGCTGCCCACTTCCTCCCTCTCGCTCTCCCGCTGCCCACTTCCTCCCTCTCGCTCTCCCGCTGCCCACTTCATCCCTCTCGCTCTCCCGCTGCCCAGTTCCTCCCTCCCACTCTCCCGGTGCCCACTTCCTCCCTCCCACTCTCCGCTGCCCAGTCTCTCCTCTCCCGCTCCCATTCCTCCTCCACTCTCCCAGTGCCTCCCACTCTCCCGACCGTTCCTCCCTCCCACTCTCCCGCTGCCCACTTCCTCCCTCCCAGTCTCCCGGTGCCCACTTCATCCCTCCCACTCTCCGCTTCCACTTCCTACCTCCCTCTCCCGCTGCCCACTTCCTCCCTCCCGCTGCCACTTCCTCCCTCCCGCTGCCCACTTCCTCCCCCTCCGCTCTCCGGCCCACTTCCTCCCTCTCGCTCTCCCGCTGCCCACTTCCTCCCTCTCGCTCTCCCGCTGCCCACTTCCTCCCTCCCACTCTCCCGTCTCCGCTGCCCATTTCCTCCCTCCTACTCTCCGGCTGCCCACTTCATCCCTCCTACTCTCCCGCTGACCGTTTCCTCCCTCGCACTCTCCCGCTGCCCACTTCCTCCCTCCCACTCTCCTGGTGCCGACTTCCTCCCTCCCACTCTCCCGCTGCTCACTTCCTCCCTCCTACTCTCCCGCTGCCCACTTCCTCCCTCCCACTCTCCCGCTGCCCACTTCCTCCCTCCTACTCTCCCTCAGCAACTTTATTCCTCCCACTCTCCCGGTAGCCACGTCATCCCTCCCGCTGCCCACCATCCCTCCCACACTCCCGCTGCCCACTTCATCCCTCCTACTCTCCCGCTGCCCGCTTCCTCCCTCCCACTCTGCTGGTGCCGACTTCCTCCCTCCCACTCTCCCGCTGCTCACTTCCACCCTCCTACTCTCCCGCTGCCCACTTCCTCCCTCCCACTCTCCCGCTGCCCACTTCCCCCCTCCTACGCTCCCTCTGCAACTTTATTCCTCCCACTCTCCCGGTAGCCACTTGATCCCTCCCACTCTCCCGCTGCCCACCATCCCTCCCACACTCCCGCTGCCCACTTCATCCCTCCTACTCTCCCGCTGCCCGCTTCCTCCCTCCCACTCTCCTGGTGCCGACTTCCTCCCTCCAACTCTCCCGGTGCCCACTTCATCCCTCCCACTCTCCCGCTGCCCACTTCCTCCCTCTCGCTCTCCCGCTGCCCACTTCCTCCCTCTCGCTCTCCCGCTGCCCACTTCCTCCCTCTCGCTCTCCCGCTGCCCACTTCCTCCCTCTCGCTCTCCCGCTGCCCACTCCCTCCCTCTCGCTCTCCCGCTGCCCACTTCCTCCTCTCGCTCTCCCGCTGCCCACTTCCTCCCTCTCGCTCTCCGCTACCCACTTCCTCC